>NC_135524.1:8412500-8610000 GCF_051989575.1 Stigmatopora nigra | reverse complement strand
ATAGATAGATAGATAGATAGATAGATAGATAGATAGATAGATAGATAGATAGATAGATAGATAGATAGATAGATAGATAGATAGATAGATAGATAGATAGATAGATAGATAGATAGATAGATAGATAGATAGATAGATAGATAGATAGATAGATAGATAGATAGATAGATAGATAGATAGATAGATAGATAGATAGATAGATAGATAGATAGATAGATAGATAGATAGATAGATAGATAGATAGATAGATAGATAGATAGATAGATAGATAGATAGATAGATAGATAGATAGATAGATAGATAGATAGATAGATAGATAGATAGATAGATAGATAGATAGATAGATAGATAGATAGATAGATAGATAGATAGATAGATAGATAGATAGATAGATAGATAGATAGATAGATAGATAGATAGATAGATAGATAGATAGATAGATAGATAGATAGATAGATAGATAGATAGATAGATAGATAGATAGATAGATAGATAGATAGATAGATAGATAGATAGATAGATAGATAGATAGATAGATAGATAGATAGATAGATAGATAGATAGATAGATAGATAGATAGATAGATAGATAGATAGATAGATAGATAGATAGATAGATAGATAGATAGATAGATAGATAGATAGATAGATAGATAGATAGATAGATAGATAGATAGATAGATAGATAGATAGATAGATAGATAGATAGATAGATAGATAGATAGATAGATAGATAGATAGATAGATAGATAGATAGATAGATAGATAGATAGATAGATAGATAGATAGATAGATAGATAGATAGATAGATAGATAGATAGATAGATAGATAGATAGATAGATAGATAGATAGATAGATAGATAGATAGATAGATAGATAGATAGATAGATAGATAGATAGATAGATAGATAGATAGATAGATAGATAGATAGATAGATAGATAGATAGATAGATAGATAGATAGATAGATAGATAGATAGATAGATAGATAGATAGATAGATAGATAGATAGATAGATAGATAGATAGATAGATAGATAGATAGATAGATAGATAGATAGATAGATAGATAGATAGATAGATAGATAGATAGATAGATAGATAGATAGATAGATAGATAGATAGATAGATAGATAGATAGATAGATAGATAGATAGATAGATAGATAGATAGATAGATAGATAGATAGATAGATAGATAGATAGATAGATAGATAGATAGATAGATAGATAGATAGATAGATAGATAGATAGATAGATAGATAGATAGATAGATAGATAGATAGATAGATAGATAGATAGATAGATAGATAGATAGATAGATAGATAGATAGATAGATAGATAGATAGATAGATAGATAGATAGATAGATAGATAGATAGATAGATAGATAGATAGATAGATAGATAGATAGATAGATAGATAGATAGATAGATAGATAGATAGATAGATAGATAGATAGATAGATAGATAGATAGATAGATAGATAGATAGATAGATAGATAGATAGATAGATAGATAGATAGATAGATAGATAGATAGATAGATAGATAGATAGATAGATAGATAGATAGATAGATAGATAGATAGATAGATAGATAGATAGATAGATAGATAGATAGATAGATAGATAGATAGATAGATAGATAGATAGATAGATAGATAGATAGATAGATAGATAGATAGATAGATAGATAGATAGATAGATAGATAGATAGATAGATAGATAGATAGATAGATAGATAGATAGATAGATAGATAGATAGATAGATAGATAGATAGATAGATAGATAGATAGATAGATAGATAGATAGATAGATAGATAGATAGATAGATAGATAGATAGATAGATAGATAGATAGATAGATAGATAGATAGATAGATAGATAGATAGATAGATAGATAGATAGATAGATAGATAGATAGATAGATAGATAGATAGATAGATAGATAAAAATAAATTTTTCCTATAGAAAACTAATTAATCTGTTCCCACCCTCTGAAAAACAAAAAAAGGATATTACAATGGAAAAACATTTTAATTTGTTCCAAGGAAAAATTTATTTATATATATATATATATATATATATATATATATATATATATATATATATATATATATATATATATATATATATATATATATATATATATATATATATATATATATATATATATATATATATATATATATATATATATATATATATATATATATATATATATATATATATATATATATATATATATATATATATATATATATATATATATATATGTATATGTATATGTATATGTATATATGTATATATGTATATATGTATATATATGTATATGTATATCTTTCCACAATAAAGTGTTTCCTCTGGCAAATTTTCAAAGCAAGGCATGTTGTTTATGTTGGGCTAGCCTGGGTGAAGTACCCCATCCCGCCCAACTCTCTCAACCTGATAAAAAAAAAGTACATTTGGAAACATGCAATTAGTCTTTCCATCTGATCCATTCATTCTATTTTTACCGAGCACATTTAAACCCACACGGGTCGAGGGTGTATTGCACACTTTCGCAGAGATTGAAGTGCCAGCTTTCAGTGTTACTAAATTAATGAGGCTGCACACCGCCCTCACAGATTCATGCTGTTTCGCCACGGTCTTCATGATACATTAGAGAGGCCGACACTTAAAAACTTTGACCGCCATGGTCTCAATACAGAGCGGAACATCTAAATCAAAATGTGAGAAAAAGCATGCTGATGCAACAGGGTGCACCTTTTTGGTACACAAGGTAAATAAAATTAATTAAACTAATGCAATAGAATGAGCAGAGTTGCATATAAGTAAACAGGACTGTTTATTTCCTTTTTTAGAAACATTTAAACATTTACAAAGTGTTCCTTAACTTCTCGGCAACTAGTACTTCTACTTACGAAATTATTTAGTTTGTAACTTAAACATTTCGTAAGTTCTCTTATTCTTTCCACACAACTACCTACTAAACCTTTTAAAATAGGTTAAGTGTCCCAATTCTGCATGGAGGATGAGAGGAAACACAAAAATGAGAGAAAATTGTAAGGAAATAATATATTAATGTCTTAAAATAAATGAAGCACGTGAAAATGTGCCCTGCGCCACTGAAATATGGGAATTCAAAATAGAATAACGGCTAAGGAAATGCATTTACTTTTTGGGGGATTTCATAACTTGGATCTTTTTTCGTATCTCGAGTCACTCATTTGCAAATAAAGACATTTGTAACCTGAAACTTTTGTACCTAGAGGCATTCGTAAGTAGAGGTGTGACTGTACTTCCAATGTATAGATAAAACTGTCCCTGCAATTTGGGATTGAATTGAATACAAACAATTCAGAAACTAGACTAAAACCATTAAAACCTTTTGAGATCCATCTCCACGCCAAAATAAACTGTGTCATATCAAAAAGATGGCCAAACAAACACAAAACACTCTTTAAACACACTTTAATACTCCTGTATATACTTTGGCCTTGCTAGATATTGGCTCTGTTTCACTATGAAATCCGTCATGAGGGCAATCAGCTCCTCTCTGCAGACTGAAACCAAACATCTTTTATATTTTAGCAGCTTTGCCAGTCAAAAGTGTGCTCTAATGAGTGTCTTCTATAGTTGAAACAGTATTTTAGAATGGTGTATTATTAATCAGTATGCCTTAGGCTCCTGCATAATGATTCTTTCCTACTGACTTCAGTGCTTGACAGTAGAGACACGACAGACACTTATGGATTCAAAGGTTTCCCTGGCAGGTTGTCTGTTCTTATGTGTATTTTCAATAATGCCAGCGCGTGTTCTCCTCGAAAGTGATCCTGAGAAGCTGCAGCCTGAAGAGACGTGAACACGAGTGAGCAATGTGACAAAGATGTAAGACAGTTGGGGGAAGCTGACTAGACTTAACTACACACTGTGTGTTTTCATAATGGAGCTCACAGAACTATGATTGGTTGGTTACTTTTTTAATTAAAGACTGTGTGTCTGTACAGAGTATCTGAGTGGCCTGCCAGATTCCAATCTGCCCGTCTTTTCATGACAATACTGAGCAGCTGTTTTCTTGTATCTTTCATTGTCTGTGCTAAAGTGGGTTAGGTTTTGTGTTGAGGTGAGTTTATTTATCTGGAATTAAAATAGGATTGGCTTTCAAATGTATTCATTCTTTGTTATTCTCCTAGGAACGGTTTAGTTTTGCACTTTTTATCGTCAACTACTAATCAAAAATCGCAAAAATGAGGTTGCATCATTTCTTCTCTTATTTCTTTAACCAACTAACTAAGGTTGCCAAAGATGATGCAATCCTCTTTATTGAGCTGGTCTATTTATTTGATACAGTTTTACACTGAGTTCAGAGCCGCCATTTTGTCATGGGGCAATGCTGTTTTGTATTCAGATTGACCTCAGTTTGCCTAAAGTTGAGGTCTGTGTACATATTCCTGTTCACATCAAGTAAAAATTAATTGTATAATGGCTTTAAACTCGGAATTTTACGATTTTTTTTATCCCAATAAGGTTAGATTTGGGATTAAAATGCCATTTTGATATAAATTGTGGTTCTCTGACCTCTAGCACTTGATGATAATATGACCAAATGAGACTGGATGGATGCAATAATGTGAGCTTATTTGTGTATGCGAGAATTGATTGACAGTAGAACAATAAAACGGACTGGATTGTTTGGCCAGAAAAAAAAATGGTGAAACATATTACCATAATAGTCATCGTCCACCTAATCCAACTGTGATTTTTTTCCCACCTGCAGCTGGAAAAATGACCAATTCCTCCTCTGCATCGTTGTTACCATATAAACACTGTGGTGAAATGTGGGTGTGTATGGACTTGGATGCTTTTGAGACAGAATTTGAAGAACTCCTGAAGGAAATCAGTAGCTTGGTGGGCTTTCATGTGATCTCTGTCGAGAATCTTTGTGTTTTCTTGCTCTCTGGGCTTCCCTGTTACATCTGCCGAGGGGGGTGGGTCTTTCAGGAGAAGCGAGAAGTGGGAGGAGGGGAATAGAAGGACGATAATGTTCTGTGAAGAGCATGAGGATGCCAGCTGTGTGCATGCCGCAACATCAAAAAATACATGAACGTTTTCATTGTGAAAGAAACAACAACCCGGAATCCCAAAAAAGAAGAGACAGTTATGTGAACAGTATTTATGCATTCATTCTTAAGCAGTTAAACAGAAATGCTCATTAATCTTCAATAGTCCTTCATTTGTCCTTCAAAAATCATATGGGTAGCTTTGCTACTAATACAAACAAAGTTCTTTATTAGATTAGATTAGATTAGGTTAGATTAGATTAGATTAGAAATTTTCATTCATCCCGGGAAATTTTACTGTTACAGTAGCAAGAGGGTGACAATAGAGACAAAGGAAATACATTTTAGACATAAATAAATAATCAATAAATTAATAAATTATATAAAAATTATGAATATTATAATTATATATAATTACAAATAAAACTAAAATTATTGATGATGCAGAAAGATTTCTGATATGCACAGAGCCAACTAATCATGTGATTGAAAATTGAACCTAATGTCATTTTTAAGAGCAGAATTAGGTGAACAGAAGTGTTGTTGATTTTTAAAAATATATTATTCTATTTTATTTTTAAGAATTAAGATGGCCAATTTTGACGTGGGGCAGCGCCTGGCAGAGATCATTCCAATTCTGCCCGCAATCTGTTGTGTCAATGGCAATGAGACATGATCAATGGCACTTTTCCCAGTTCAAAACATTTAACATCTATTGTTGTCAGGGGTACGGATGCCCCCAAATTGGGCCTAACATGTCTTTTTATAAGACCAAAATCATGTAAAACAGTTTGTATTTTTTTAAATACCAAAGCTACAAAACGTTAATTCAGTCAATCAATTTTTGAATCTCTTATCCTCACAAGGTCCGCGGGGGGTACTGGACCCTATCCCAGCTGACAATGGGCACCAGGCAGGGGGACAACCTGAATTGGTGGCCAGTCAATTGCCGGGCACAAGAAGACAGACAGCCATTCATGCTCACATTAATACCTAGGTGCCATTTTGAATGTTCAACTTACCT
Organism: Stigmatopora nigra; assembly: GCF_051989575.1. Taxonomy (NCBI): domain Eukaryota; kingdom Metazoa; phylum Chordata; class Actinopteri; order Syngnathiformes; family Syngnathidae; genus Stigmatopora; species Stigmatopora nigra. The sequence continues at coordinate 8,603,913 of NC_135524.1, read as the reverse complement.
AGCAAGCATGTTTTGGGGATGCAGGAGGTGTTTTGATAATTGAGTACTTCTCAAACAAAACACTTAACGCGTACTACACCCGAGAACTATATTGTTTTAGATTGAATGAACCCATTTTATCTTGTGTTTTAGCTGTGCTTGGTTTTAATCTAAGTCTTGTATCAATACACTCTCAGAATACAATTCAAGGACACGGCATCTTGTGGATGTGAAGTTAAAGCAGGAGTAGGGAACCTATGGCTCGAGAGCCACATGTGGCTCTTTTGATGGGTGCATCTGGCTCTTTGCTAACCTGTGAGCTAAAATATGGAAATCACTGGTTACAAAACTGAGATATTACATCTAGAACTGCTTTAATCTTCATTTTTTTGCTGTAGACTCTTCTAGAACGCATCCTCTCATTGATTACTGTTTTTTTTTCCAAAATAGCTGCACAACTTTATATTCCATCCACCTAGCTTTGGAAAAATGTCACGGGACATACTGAGGCTTTGTGTGTGTGTGTGTTTTCTGAGTGGAACACATTTTTGTGCCCTCAGGCCAAAAAGAGTATTCAGGCACCATTTTTTTCTTGCCAGCGACCACTTCTGGGTTTTAAAGGAGAGCTTGAACCACAAACATAAATACAAACGTTAAACTCTGTGTCAATTAAATATGGGAAGAAAAGACGACAAATGAATCACTTTCCCACACAATCATTTTTTCACCCTAGCAAGAGTTCCAGTCATCTGATTTTATAGAGTTTGGAAATTTTGAGTACTGATCCGATACCTCCGCAGTTTCTTAACCTATTAAACAATTTGTGATTGATTTTTTGTTGTTTCTTTTGAGAGTGTAATTGTCCATCTTGATAATTTGGTTGATTTTGAGCCGTTAAAAAAATCCTTAAGCTTCATCTTTTGCCATCTCATTCCTATTAAAATGTTATATAGTAGAATAAACTTTAACTCTTTTTTGCTTTGTAGCCCAGCCGGCCCGGTGACAGACTGGTTTCTGCCTCACAGTTCTAGGGTTGAGGGTTTGATCCCAGGTCTGTCCTCACTGTGTGGAGTTTACATGTTCTCCCTGGGCTTGCATGTTTTTTTTCCTGTGTATTCTGGTTTTCTCCAAAAAAACTCAGCATAGACTGATTGAACACTGTAATTGTCCCTAGGTATGAGTATGAGCTTGAATGGTTGTCTAATACCCCAAAATTGGCTGGCCACCGATTAAGGGTCTCCCCCAACTGGTGGCCGAGGTTAGGTGGCATTGGCTTCAGCACCCCTCGCGATCCTTGTAAGGATAAGCAGTTCAGAAAACAATGAATTTCTTCCAAATTGTTCAAGAGATACCACCCTTTTAAACATATTCAATGTGTATTTTAAGTAGCGTTTGTTATTATTTGTTTATATAACAATTACTGTCAGGTTATTAAATTTAATGAATGCATTTTGCACTTGTGGTCTGAGGGTCATCAAGTGACCATTTCCTGTCGCTGTTGAAGTTTCCAAGGTCAGATTTGTAAATGACAATGTTATTTTACATTGAGCCCGCTAATAAAAAAATAAATACATATAATTAAAGAATAGTTTGTCCATACATACATCTTCCGTACCGTAACGACCATTCGCACTCAAAACCATACCACCACCAGCGGAAATTGAACCCATGCTTTGCCGCACCGCTGCAAGCAAGTGAACCACTACACTATCAGGCGCCTTTAAAGAAAAACTAAAAAGAAAGAAAGAAGAATAAAAAATATATATAATGCAGATCAAGTCATTTCACTTGTACTGGGGGGGGGGGGGGTTGTTTACCCATCAGCTGTCAACATTAGGAAATAGCACCCAATTGGCAATTACTTGGGGCGGTGCCGTAATAGTAGTACATTGTAATCTAGAATAATCTAGAACAATAAAGTATGCTGGTGTACTTTGTTTTTCATTTCATTGTTGTATGTTTTGTCCGGAAAATTGTTTGATAGTTCCAATAAAACTCTATTTATAACTTAATAATTAGCTTTCCTTTAGTCTTTGTGTATGATACAGTATGCTTAAGTGTACAATTATCCTGATCCGATTAAGCGTTTGCTGAGATGGTTGAAGTTCTGTGGTTTACTTTCTGTGCACAGAGTCATTGCTCTTATCTGCACATGCACAGTGTTTATATGATTAGTCAGCACATGGGAGACCAGACCAGCTTTTGGGAGAAGTAATGCTTTGTTGAAAATAGAGTTGTGTGAGTCGGAGAGCAAAATATTTTGGTCGACTCTCTCTGGCACGCTTGATGTGTTTCCCTCAGCTGTAACACACCACATTCCCATCACTGCTGATTCATACCTCCTGGACTTTGGAACTTTTTTAATACATCAAAAACTTTTTGTCTGCATGGTATCACGCCAAGCCACAACGTTGAGCTACAGCAAGGTTCCAACCAAAATATCATATTTTGTTTTGGGGTGTAGAGAGTTTGTTCTGCATTCAGTTCAATCACTTTTCTCAACCATTTCTGGTTGCAGAGGGAAGTCATAATAATAGACATTGCAATAGCTAGACATTTTATTTTAACGTATAGAAAACAGTGGCCCTCAATGACAAATGAGCTCACTATGTTTAAATTAGTGGTATCCCCATCAGATGCTCGTTATAGGTATCGCAGCCTAACGGCTATTGTTGGAGTTTTGGACAATATCCAATGTGATCTCAAGAGCGAATCCGATCCAAGATCTGTGTGTGTTTAGTCAAACATGTCCGCTGATTGGGACTATTTCTCGTTAGAAACAAATGATAGAAACAGGATTTCTTCTCGAGGTGCTAGCAGGGATCATTAAAATTAAATAGAAAAGACTTGTCATTGGTTAACGCCATTTTTATTATTAAATGTATGTGTAATTTTTTTGTGTAATCCAACGGTCCGGCAGACAAGTAGTTAGCGCATCGGCCTCACAGTTCTGGGGTAGAGGTTTCTATCCCAGGTGGGTCCTCACTGTGTGGAGTTTGCATATTCTCGCCAGGCTCGCGTGGCTTTTCTTCAGGTACTCCGGTTTCCTCCCGCATCCCAAAAACATGCAGGGTAGGCTGGTTGAACACTATAAATTGTCCCCAGGTATGAGTATGAGAGTGAATCATTGTCTATCTCCTTGTGCCCTGCGATTGGCGGGCCACCAATTCAGGGTGTTCCAGCACCCCCATAACCCTTGTAAGGGTTAGGGTTAGGGTTGAGCGGTACGGAAAATGAATGAAAACAAGACACTCACACCTATGGGCAATTTAGAGTGTTCAGCCAGCCTACCATGCCTATTTTTGGGATATGGGTGAAAAAAAAGAGTATCTGGAGAACACACTGGGGATTCAACCCTCGATTTCTTGCATTTATATTGGATAGTAGCTATATAACAATGATGCATTGCTTGCCCTTTTATGTATTTATATCTTTTTGCCTTCTACATACCAATTAATGTTCGTTTGTTGGTTTCCAATGATAGATGGCCATTACACTGGCACTCCTCCATCTTATGGGTACGATGCCGATCGGGCTGAGGAGCAGCGGCGACACCATGACATCTTGCCGTATATCGACGACTCGCCTTCTTCCTCGCCTCATCTGAGCTCCAAAAGCCGAAGCAGCCGAGACACTCTTTCCTCTGGATCGCTGGAGTCCTCAAAGTCGGTCAGTGGGTTACTTTACACTTCCCCTTTTATTGACTGTGTATTGCAAACATATCAGTATGTTTATTAGTTTGCTTGAATGCAACTACCTAATCTGGTTAAAAATTTCAACTTGATAGGTCGGTATTTCTGTTTTAAAAGTTGGTTAATAACTTATTGATCAAAGTGGCATGTCTTACTGAATTCAAGGTCTGAAATCTTTCTTCTTTTTCCCATGTTTTCCATGGATTTCATAGCTTGATCTTATTTTTAAATTTGGCACCAATAGAAACTTTTTTTTGTAAATTTTTTCTGAATTCTCATCAGATCAAGTTTTAATTTTTTGTCCATCCACCCAATATTTACAAATTTTGAGGGACTGTCCCTTATCCCATTTTTTCGGACAAAATTTTGAGCCATTCACATGGCTTTAAACATGTGACAAGTAAATATAATATAACTGGCATGTGGACGAAATCAAGCTCTGGTCATGACACTGTCATACAATTGATCATAGTTTAAAAGATCTGACGTTCTGCTCTACTTAATTTTTTTACTGGATCCATTGAGGTTTTCCAGTAGTATCACATGTGTTAAGGCTGTCCACATATCAGTCAATGAACATAGTGCAATTTTATAGGCTTTCAGGTCATACAGTTCTTTTTTTTTTAGTCATGGAATATATTAACAATACAGAGAAGAAATTTTGCAAGCTTAATAACCTATAGTTTGGTTAGGATCAGTGAAATTATAGTAGGTATGAAAGCACCCTGAGAGACTGATAACTCATATCCAGATCTCCAAGAGCAAAACCTCATTAACATTTAATCCCACAGTTGGGAGTTGGCTCACGCTTAAATTACAATAATTGTCAACATTCCCTTTTGACCTCAATATGTAGAAAGTGGGCTAATATATTCTTACCGGAATAGGCTCATCAAAATGCTGTAAATTGATAAGGAATCGAATCTGCCATTTGGGATGCTTGCAGTCTGGCTGGAGCCTCAGGAGCTGTCATTTACAGATGGAAGTCATGCATTTTCAAAAGCAGGCTGTTTCTCATCTCACAGTAGGCATATTTACCACGGTCTCTGTTTCATTTCTAAAAGAGAAAACCTAAAAGGTTGCCAAGGAAATTGGCCAAATGGTGAATCAACATAGACAACCACGTATTGAACCGGGTACTCAATATTTTTTTCCATCCAGTCATTCTCAGTACAGATTCACCTCACTTGAATCCCGAGTGAGTTTGGGTCAATCTCAGTTGAATTTGGGCAAGTATTTATCTTGGGGAAATATATTTGACTCTCTCATGACACTGGGTTTTGATTTTGTCATCCCAAAATGAGCATTAGTTTGCTTTAAGGTGGAGTCTGTTCCTCGGAGATTAGAATAGGCTAATATAATCTCTGCCCCCAGACTGCTCTTGAAGGAAGAAATCACATCAGTGGTTGTGAAACCGTATCAGTGACTCCGCCTCCTCGTCTGCCACTGCTTGCTTTCAGTTGACAAGCTTGATTGATGTTTACAGTCTGCCAATAATAACAATTCCACCTATCAGATGTCTCATTTTTATTAACACGTGTGAGTCCATTTTGTAAACTTGCAATGAGTCAAGAGATTTTAAAGAGCATTTAGCCTGTACTGTACTCGCTTAGGTTAGCACGTCGGCCTCACAGTGGGTGTCTTGGGTTCAAATCCAAGTCGGTGCTCCTGTGTGGAGTTTGCATGTTCTCCCCAGGCCTATGTGGATTTTCTCCGGGCACTAATCTAACCTAACTATTGAAGGTGGATCACAACAGACTCACGAGGGAGATGTGGCGAAAAAGACAATGCAATGTTAACATAAGCAGCCTCTTGCGTCTCGGCCACCTGGCTATCTCGTATGCTCATATCTCAAAAATTGTCTCGTATCTCAAGGCAAACATTTGCCTGGAAATGTACTCATATCTCAAATTTCTTGTATGTTTGGGCACTCGTATGTCAAGGTATTACTGTACAACGAAAAATCAGCACAACTGAATTGGTGAGTAAACTAAGGAAACGGCACTACTGGCCGGTAAAACTCAAAATGAAAGTATCATAGTAATTATGTGGGTTAATCAGTACACACAATTATCACAATAAGAAACACACCTGTACAAAGGCAGGAGAAGTCAAAATGCGGGATTGGCACACACAGCGAGAAAGGCAGCCGTCCGACTGGAACTGGCTCTGGTTGCAGTCTTAAATACTGAGTGCCCCTAATGCACAACAAGTGTGTCTCTCGGCCCGCCTATTCAGTTCAGCCGGGTGCTGGAAGAAAGGATGAATACTGGAAGCCAGACAAACATGAAACATGAAGGAGCTGCAAGGCAATAAGAGTGTCGGGAGACAGCTAATAGGAGGCCAGAAAAAAGATGCCAGATAGAAAATTGGAAACCACCTATATGCTGACAATTTTAAGATAAAATATAGAAAATGTATTTATGTTTTTGGTTGTTCGTTTTTTGTTTTGGTTTTTCCATTTTGCTTGAATTGTTTTTATATCTTGTAAAAATTACAATTTTCCTCATCAGTACAGACATTTGTAAATCGAGATACCCCCATATTGGCATTATGCTAAATCCTCCCATATTTCCCTAAACTCAATAAACAAGATCTGTATAAACATGAAATTGACTAAATTTCTAGCTGAGAGTGACATAAATGCCACTTGCGGTCCAATTTGTACTCCGGAAAGTATGATTTTCTGAGGCATTGTTATATACAACTGGCACGGAACAGCAATCTCAACATGCACAGTTCCAATATGTGATTCAAATAATATTAAATAAGCCAAAGTAATGTCACATTTACCAGGGACAAAAACATTTACTGTGTGATAGCTCCATTAGAGTGCAGTCACAACAAGAGATGGGAAAAGTAATCAAGTTAGGGATTTCACAGGGCAGGGTTGTCAGAAAAAAACAATGCTAAACACCTTAGACTGTGAGAAATAGAAATTTTGAAAGGTTAATAAAGTGAATTACGGGGCATAGATTGCAATTTGAGCGTTTATCGAAGCTGACGTTCTCTTGCATTCTGCAGGAACCGAGCTATGGGTTGGGAATAATGTTATTTTAATCGATGCTGGTTAGTTTCCAAATGTGCCTCCTGAGCTGCAGTTTTCATGCTTTAAAATGGTGATTTGAATACATTTCCTAAATGCAGTGGTACCTTCAGATACGAGCTTAATTCATTCCGGGACTGAGCTTGTAAATCGATTTACTCGTAACTCAAATGAACATAACCTATAGAAATGAACTAAAAACAAATTAATTTGTTCCAACCCTCTGAAAAAACACCAATAACAGGATATTGGATTGGGAAAACATTTTTATTTGTTCTAATTCGCCATCTATTAACAAAGTCACAAATAACTAGTGGTTTAATAGTACTAAAATGTGTTTAATAGTTCTAAAATTAGACAGATTTTGCAGAGGGGAGAGAGAGGGAAAGAGAGGGGGGGGACTTCTTGTACAGCAACGCGCTCGTAACATAACATAAACTAATTTAAATGAACTTGGATTACGATGCAGACACACTCAGAAATAAATTTAATCTAACCTTACACTAAACCTAATTCTAATTTCTTTTAAATTTTAACCTATCGAGGGTAGTTTATCTTGTACTACCTTCAAAATATTCAAAAAATGATGCACACAAATGTCCTCATAATTGGATAACGCACGACCACTTGCCAACGTGCCCGGGAAGTAGTACTTCTCTTGTATGAGCGACGGAAAAAGAAGAAGAAAAAAAAACACTGAAATAATGCAAACGCTCCACCCAGTGCTCCCAGTGGTAGGCTTGTAAATAGATGAGCAATTATTCTGTTCTTTTTCCTAGAGGTTAGTGTAGCTCCTCAATCTTTTCCTACTCCCTCATTATTCTCAGCATGTCACATGATTACCTACTTTTTGAAAGGAGGATTAGATATCATATAGCTGTGCCAAATATCTTGCTACACAGCCTGTAAATTGTGGTGCAAGATAACTTGATGACTAAAATTCTTCCCAACCAGAAAGACAAAAAATGTTTTACAGAGATGGGCTTTTGACTGGCATCTTCTCTGGTTCCATGGTCAAACATGCTTGAGCCATTTCCACACTTTTTTCACATTTCGGTGAGTTTGGTAGAGTTCAAATTTGGACCGCTAGCCAAGTCTGTGTACTGCATAAAAGTCGAATCCCAAACCCACTCTTTGCACAAGTGATAACATAAAAACATAGGCCTAAATACTGCTTAATGTGCTGTTTTATTAGGCCCTTACAATGAAAGAAAGAACACCGTGAAGCCAAGACAGACTCATTAGCGATAAATAAAAGATGATATGTCTTGAGACGTGGGTATATCCTCGTCTGTGTCTGGGCTCGTTTTATTGACTCATTTCTTTTTTTAACTTTACTTAGCATCTTTTAATGTTTGCAGCTCTATTGAGGTCATCTCATACAGTACATAGACTTCTATTTTTTCAGTCTTTCACAAAAAATCTTAGTTCAGTACTTTCTTTGGTGTTCTACTTTCAAGATCACTGTAATTATGGTGATGTAATACTTTTAAAAGACATCACACATCAATCATTGTTACGTTACTCATTCACCTTCAAAATCATTTCCATTTCACTTTTGTCTGAATGTTTATACATTATGTCCAATTACAGCCTTTCTCAAAAGACAATTTATAACATTACACTTACCCTTCAGATAGAAAAGAATAACAAAAGAAGATTGACTATTTATATATAAACCATCATAGCTAATGTAAACAAAGATAGAAAGTTAAAAAGGGCTATTTTGTTTAATTTATGCTCCGAAGGGTTTTACACAAATTACCAATGTCTTGTGTGTCTTATGTCTGTATTGCTACTTCAACCAAGAAATTTCCCGAATATGGGATGCAAAAAAATTCTAATATAATCTAGATTGGACCTATCTTGTGACCAAATTCAATACTGTCTGATCATCCAAAAATAGCCGCATCAAACCCCAATATCATATTGGATCTGACCTATTCTCTGCAAACAATGCCAGCAGTAAAGCACCGCTTCAGTTGTCAGTCTTCTTTGGAAACTTGTGGTCTTGCTCTGTCTTTCTTTTCAGTCCCAACTAAAAAGACAAAAGGCTGCCGGGTTTTTGCAGATGTCTACTTTTCTTTCTTTTGTGAGTTTGTTTGCGTGTGTGCATGTGTTGGACTTGGTCTCCATTTCGTTCTCTTTCATTCTGCCTCTTCCTTGTAGCCTTAGGATGGGATGCTACTGACCTGAGCTGAGTTGTGTGTGAGTGTGTCTGTACTCTTTCTCATTCAATCACTCACAGGTATTTTTATACAGAAACCTTCCTCCTCCTCTGGGACATTCTGCCTGTTTGAGTTATTTCAAAGTTCAAGACAAAGCGAGGCAGCCGGAGGAATCTTGCTATCAGTCTATCTGTTTTACGTCATGTTCATTGTCCTCAGTAACTTTAACCGGGACTAACACAGGGGAAAAGTGGAGGGTTTCTATAAAAAAGGATAACTTCTGAATACTGAACAATGTTAATCCCAAGTGTTTTGTCAAAAAAAGCATTTCTTTTAATAAATGGCCTCTGTTTCAGACGGAATGTGACCTGGAGAAAGGTTTGGAAATGAGGAAGTGGGTCCTGTCTGGGATTTTGGCCAGTGAAGAAACATACCTCAGTCACCTGGAGGCGTTGCTGCTGGTGAGACACAATACTCATTTCCTCTATTTAGCTATCTCTGGGAGATGAGTTAGTCATCTAGTCAGTTGTAGTCTGGAGTTATTTTAAAACATTTCTGTTACTCACTCTTCTCTATATATCCTTTTGTGATAGAAAGCATTTTGCAAGAAACCTTTGACTAACATCTAAATATCGTTAAGGAACATAAACCGCAAGCCTTTTCTTACCTGTTTCAGCCAATGAAGCCTTTGAAAGCTGCAGCCACAACGTCGCAGCCTGTGCTTTCGATATCCCAGATCGAAACTATCTTCTTCAAAGTGCCTGAGCTATATGAGGTCCACAAGGAGTTCTACGATGGACTTCTGCCTCGAGTCCAGCAGTGGAGCCATCACCAGAGAGTTGGGGATCTCTTCCAAAAACTGGTGAGAAGATTGAAATATGTATCATGTTTATATCTGTGTGTGAACTTGCACCACTGCTAATCCCCCAACATCTTGACAACGTAGACAGTGAGGAACACAAAGCTACTTTTCCTGAACTGCGAACATTGTAAACCAAAATGGAAATACTCTGAAGTTATTCATGGAAATACAGCATTGACATGTCATAACTTAGATGAATGATTTATTTAAGTAAGAAAAGTAGCTGCCAAAATATATGGTGCATTCAGAACTCAGTTAAACCGTTGACAGAAAAGGCCTTTGCTCGCCCTACGCACGTCACCTAAAGCAGTTTCGACTCATACCTTACGTTTCCAAAAATGGGTGCACCTTCGGCTATAGCTCTCCCTTAACCCCCCCCCCCCCCTTCTCCGTTTACTCTCTGTAGTAGGATAAGTATAGCATCTTATTTTTCATTGTTATTTTATCATAACTTCTAAAAAAATAACACCTTATGGTTTACAGTTCTAAATCGAGGGTCTTTATATTTATAAATGACAAGTTTCACTTCAATGTCATCCACCTGGAAGGTTAAAACTTTGTCAGTCAAAACTGAATATTGTATCCTTGCAGAAATCAATCACTACAAAAGCCTGAGACTAACATCAATACCCCCCAGCACCTCCCCCAGTTACTTTCAGCAATGATGTCAGAGCAACGTGTATGCTATTGTTCTCAAGCACTTGCATTGCAGCTCAATTAACCCACAAAGAATTGGTTGTTAATTATCTCCAGAATGCTGCAGCTCGCCCACTTCTGTTGGCCTCATTCAGCCTTGCTTTTGTCTCGACCTCGACTCTCACCATCACGGTCATGCTGTAGCACACACACACACACACACAAACACTAGCGCAGAGGGATGTGAAAAACCTGTTCTACAATGCTGCCTTTTTGCCTCAAGCAGCACTGCTTTTCTAGCTATCCATCCCTTGCTCCCTTGTAGTCCATTTGTTTTCTGCTATCATATAGTCATGTGACCTTTCTTTCTTATAAGATTATACCGCCACCAGCGGTAATCCAGCCTGCGCCTGCCAGCATCAAAGTCAGGCGAATGAACCAGTAGGCCATCAGGCGACTTGGTAGCAAAAAGATTAAAATGTTATCAGTTGAAATATGACCTAGTACCTATGTATCTAGACACATGTTTTGAACCAATCGACACCATGAGACTCATAGAAGGTCCGAGAAAGCTGTCATACTTGGAACTAAAGATGAAAGTTCTTGGTTTAAAATATTTGGCTTTTTCGATTATCGCTTCTGGTTCTTCGACTAGTGTGACATTGGCAAACTCGCCTAAAATACACAATAAACATGAGCTGCTGGTGAATTGCTAAGTTGATCTCGGACACTTCAAAAATCAAGTCAAAAGCCTTTATTATCATCATACACAGCTGCGTATAACGAAATTGGTGGTGCTACTCCAAGCTTTTCAAAGTAAAAAAAATAAAATAAAATAAAAGTCACATCCCGGCTAGGTGTATTCTAAAATATTGCACAGAATTCTAAATTATTGCACAAATTCTAAAATATTGCAAGTTCAGAGTACTGATGGCTGTGGAAAAAAACTGTCATTGAGACTATTTGTCCGTGCTTTGTGAGACATGTAGCGTCTGCCAGGGGGCAGCAGCTGGAACAGGTTGTGACCAGGGTGGTATTGGTCCCTGACAATGTTCCTGGCTCTGCTGAGGTAGCGATGATGGATTGTTGCAGGGGAAAAATTGGAGACACCAGTCAGCTGGTCCGCGAAGGCTTTGAGCACCTTTCCAAGTACTCCGTCAGGGTCAGATGCCTTCCTGGTGTTCACAGTCTGCAGTACCTGTCTCACCTCCTGTTCCTGAAGCTCCAGTGTACTGCTGCAGGGTGGTGGTGGGGGTGTTGACACTGGGTCTGATTTGTCAGTCTCGATGCGGGCAAAGAAACGGTTCAGCTCCTCTACTAGTGAGGCATCTGCGTTAACAGACACATTATTGTCATTGTAATTGGTAATATGTCATATTCCCTCCCACATCTTCTTTGGGTTATTTCCTGCAGAGTGCTCTTCAATTTTCCTTGTATAAGATGCCTTGGCCTTTTTAATACCTCTCTTCAGCCCTGCTCTGGCAGCGCTGTATTGTATTTCTTCCCCTCACCTGAAGGCAGTGTTACGGCATTTGAAGAGTGCTTATGTCTCACTGGTCATCCAGGGTTTTTGGTTAGAAAAAACCTGTATCCGTTTATCAACAGGGACATTGTCTGTGGAGTTTTTGATGTAGGAAAGTACAGTGTCCGTGTAGTCATTCAAACATACTGTGCAATAATAAGCTTCCAATTGGTGGCCCAGATTTAGGGCTCACGTTCTGAGACCTGGAGCTGTTTGATGAGAGAGCTCGTTAACTATTAGGGCTGGCTCTAGTATTTTAAAATACGTAGGAAAATTTAGACCGTGAGAATGAGAAACAGAGCTGAGAGGAAAGAATGGAGATAAGGCAGAGAAAGAGGAAAATTACTATTAGCATTGTGTGCACTTTCTCTTCCAAACATTTGTCAAATGTTAAAAGCAATAATAAAATAGTCAAGAGGAGGTTTATTTACACTTCACAGTTGGTATCAGCTTGGCATTTTACTATACCTAGCGAGTCCAAAGGCAATAGTTTTACCTTTTATATTTAAGTATTACAAAAATCGCAGCCTTATGCTTTTTTCAGTACGTAATCATGGATTCATTTCCAAAAAGGTAAATTTCTTCACTCTCAGTGTATACAATAATGCAGTTGATGAGATTTTCTCTCTTCCTTCAGCAACGACTTATCTGCTCATTATACAATCAAAATAAGAGTTAAAGTCTACACGACAGTGGCTGTATTAGAGGATAAGATTAGGGAGCCCGGAAAGCGAGAAACGTAGGTAGAGATTTTAAAGAGTCATTTCGAGCCGAGCAAGGATGGCGAGTGGATTTAAAGCTCGCAGCTTTGACAGGCTTAAGAATCATGAAACATCCGAACCAAAAAAAAGAGGGTTTGGGGAGAAAAGAAGACGATGCAAAGCACTGGTGACAGGTCATGAAAGTCAGTGTCAAATGCACGTGTTTTGAGGGCTGAAAATAGGGTTGAATTACACCATCGCTGTTTTTCCTCTGAGAATACGCTTCACCCTATACTGCAAACTGAGGCTTTACTTAACATCATTGCTTTTTTCATAAATAATTTAAAATAGGGATGCACCGATAGTAGTACAAACAGTCATGACTATAATGTTTATCTAACACTATCCATTATGTTTATACAAAGGGTATAAATTAGAGGTTAGAGGGTGACTAGAGGAAAATTCCTGCCCGACCCGAACGGCCCACGAGTATTAATTTTTGGACCGGCCTGGCCCCGAGCAATTAACTTGATTTGCACACCCGAGCCCGATGCAAATCCAAAATTTCATATATTTTATTTGTGAGGACTCGGGACTCCTCCATCTTTGCTGTATAAAATGTTGCTACATTCAACTAAAACACACCAAATATTAAAAGAAGAAAAGCACTTGCATCATTGAGTAATTTTTACAGTCTTGTGAATAGGTTTATATCAGCTTGTATATTGTCTTGGTAATGAGCACAGAGACATTCAAGTACAGATATTATGACGTCCAAAAAAAATACATAATTATGGTTTGCAAGCCAAAATTGTAACAATCCAGAAAAGGGACCATCGTGGTGTGTCCAAATGAGTGCACCTTTTACAGATTATTTGGCTAAACTCTAGTCTCTTTTGCATCCTGCCATTTCTGTGATTACACTCATTTTATGCACAGTCAAGGTTTTAATCCCGACTTCAGAGGCCTGGCAAACGCTGGAAATAAATCAGAAATACCACAGCTCATTTCCTGCGCAAGAAACTCACCAATTAGTTAAATTATGTAGGTCAATATGCTCTCGTGAGTGTCTGTGGAATTCTAGTTCTCACACAAAGCCTGTGAGCACTATTTGGGAGTTTTTATGTGCCTTTTGTTCTGCACAATTGATTGTCCTTTTGTTAGCTTTCAAGATAAATTTCAGCTCTGTCAACGTGTTTTCATAGCTTCGTTCATTCACTGTTGTGAGTGATTGTGCCAATGGACACCAAACAGGGTTGTCACATGCAGTTGTTTTCTTCTTACCACATACATGCAGGAAATTACAGCTAAATGGCCATTTGTATATTTTCTGCAGCACTTGACCTCATTGGGGTCATGGGCGATCTTGAGTTAATCCTGGTTGGCTTTGGGCGGAATTGATAATCGGCCAATCTCGGGGCGAAGAGAAACAATGAACCAGTCACGCTTAAATTCGCACCCCCTGCGGAATTTAATTACCCTAAATGCATTTTAATGAACTTGATTAGATTCTCTTAAAAAAAAAAGAGTGGTATCAAATCATTTCCTGCAGTATTGCCACGAGGCAAGCTATTCAAATCCTCTGGTGAAAAATCTTCAATTTTTAATATCACAATATAGATTGCGAATCACCAAAAGTTCAATGGCAGTTTTTTCCAATATTGTTCAGCTCGATTTGGTAGCCAATTAAGATGGTTTTCCAACTGTCAGTATGCTATGGTATAAAAGGACTACACAAAAGTGCAGTATATGATGGTATTGACATGTTATTTGTGTTTCTTTAATGCTGGGTTCCAGGCCCACTGTATCGAGTGTTTTTAGATTAGTTTAGATTAGATAACTTTATTCATCCCATATTCGGGAAATGTCTTTGTCACAGTAACAAGAGGCAGACACAGGAAATGACATTTTAGACATAAATAGATAAGTTAATAAATACATATATATATATATATATATATATATATATATATATATATATATATATATATATATATATATATATATATATATATATATATATATATATATATATATATATATATAAAATATTTTTATTAGAATCCTTTTATTAAAAAGATGTACTCATCATCTCCTTTCATCTGTTTCAGGCCAGCCAGTTAGGAGTTTACAGGGCGTTTGTGGACAACTACGAGCTGGCCGTGGAGACAGCTGAGAAGTGCTGTCAAGCCAACATGCAGTTTGCTGAAATCTCGGAGGTAATTCGATTCAAACTTTGCAAAAATTAACGACGGCATCAACTTTTTCAATTTTATTGTCTGGTTGTGTCAGAAATGATTAGAATATTACCATTTATTCACTCTGTTGCTATTTGGATATATATTATTTGATGAAATGGACTAATTTGTTGGTAAAAAGATAAATAGGTAATATTAAAATATAAAAAGTCACGTCTGGGCAAGATACATTTTAAAATATTATGCAATATCTTAGATTGTGTATTATTTTAAAATTTACCTTGCCCGGACGTGACTTTTTATATTTCTATAGTACTTATTTAGGTTTTTTTCTGGGAAAACACACTTTGTGGAGTACCACCAGCTATTTCGTTACACGGAACAGTGTATAATGACAATAAAGTCTTTTGATTTTTTTTGATTGAATTTTTGACTGATTCCATTATTAACCTCAGTCATTACGACGTGAATAATGTATAATCAGTAAATTCATCCCTGACCACCTTTCTAAGGAACTCTTGTTTTATTGCAACTCTATAAATTGCCTAGCCCAATTGTACCGAAACTAACTGTGGTTATTATTTCAAATCTGACGGCTCATTAAACAATATGACTGGCAGTTAGTTATTCAGACAATGTGACACTTTTATGCAGCATCCTCTGCAGGTTTTAAGACGGTACCGAAGCTGCTGTCCACGTGCACAATGACATATTTATCTGAGAATGTTGCTAATGGAGCAAGTGGCAACACATGACAGCAGAGTTAAATGTGGCATTGTTCATGTGGAAGTGGGTGAACTCAGGGCTTCATTTGGCAATGTGTTTTCATATTAATTCACTAATTTAAACCACTTTCTCATATCCAAACAGAATTTAAAGGTAAGAAGTCCCAAAGACTGCAAAGAATTGACAGCAAAGAATTCTCTTGAGGGTGAGGCGTCTTGATTTTGTGTTTTATGATCAATTTTGTGGTATTCAATCTGGATTCAAATGTTGGCTCTTCCTCTGTTTTCTCCACAGCTTTGCTTTACAAGCCAGTGGATAGAGTGACTCGCAGCACACTCGTGCTTCATGTAAGTGAAAAATAATCCATCCACATCAATAATGTTGCGTTATTTTCTGCAACTTAAAGTGAATAAAATGAATGAGGTGTAACTAGCATTTGTTTCCCTTGTTGACATCTCACGAAGCCCTACACAAAATAATATGCACAATAGTTAATTGAGACCCATGTCCGACTTACCATATTTTCTCGCATATATGTCATATTTTTAACTGAAAAAAATGATGACTGAATCTAGGGTACGGCTTATATGTGCACAAATTAGACTTGACATGTACGGAACTGCAAGGTTAAAAAGACGACACTTGGGCTTTATATTTTTCATATGCAATATGATCATCAATAACACTATTAGCGAGGAACAAAACTGTGGTATCATTTTTGCCAGGAAAGAATGACTGGTGTTTTTCAAAAATGCAACTTGGGCTTGCATTATTGGATATTGTCCTTTTATGCATTAGGGAACCCGCATTACTATTTCAAATACTTCTTTGTGCACACAGGACTTGCTTAAACATACTCCCACAAGCCACCCGGACCACCCGCTTCTTCAGGATGCGTTGCGAATCTCCCAGAATTTCCTGTCCAGCATCAACGAAGAATCCACACCTCGACGGCAGCTTATGACGGTCAAAAAGGGAGAGGTGAGACTTTTCCTTCCATTAATTTCTACTGCCAAACTGTCATATTAAATGTGAAGCAGTAAAGAGGGAATTTCTTTTCTTTGCCTGAAAAGAACTTCCTCAAAACTGACACATTTGTGTAGTCTACCACTATTAAGGTAATTATCAGTGCTGGTATACAGCAATAATTGGGTTGTTGGCCTGAGGTCGCTGGTAACATGGTGTACTGCCAATAATCAGCTGCGATTGGTTCCAGCACCCCTAGTAAGAGTAAATGGTACAGATAATGAATGAATGAATGAATGGTCAGGTGCGTCCTGGTTGTTAAAATTCATACTAGGGTCATATTTTTTGTGAAATTATAGAGGAAAATCTCTTTTAATTGTGATCAAAATGAATATCATTTGGATCAAATATTGTTTATTACTTTTTCTTGTACATGTGTTCTTAAAGGTGCAAATTACCCATTTTAACATAAAATTCCGAGCACAATTGTATGTTGTCATTGATATCACATGATATATGTTATATATATATATATATATATATATATATATATATATATATATATATATATATATATATATATATATATATATATATATATATATATATATATATATATATATATATATATATATATATATATATATATATATATATAATATATATATATATATATATATATATATATACACACACACACACACACACACTAGTCTTGTGCAGATGTACAATATCGGCATCTAAACTGATAGGAGTATTAGTATTATGCATCCCATAATAGTAATATTGGTTTGTCGGTATTGCTGGTGAATTAGTCTTCCATGTAATGCAAAATGCTATTTCGCTTTAATCTGTCTCAGTTATTATAGTTATTGTTTTAGGGCATTTGTGACAGTTATATTTTTAATAACAAATCATTATGACCCCACCTTTCAAATGACCTTGAAGTCAATATCACATTTAAGTAGCTGCTAGCTCGTCAGAAATCTGCACCCTCAAGCTCGGCATATGCCCTTATATGGTCACACTTTGGTTGCCTGCTTGAAGGGAGCGGGGGCTTCTCCTCCACTTACCCATTGTGGTTTCTCATAAACTAATACCCCCCTTCCCAAGTCTGTCATCCCCGAAGGTGACGTGATGCACATGATTGGACGCCTCTTGATTGAAAGCTTTCATGACACGGCCGTACATAATGTCGGTAATGAGCCACCAAGCCGTCGCTTCAACGGGCCGCTTCCAATTTAATTATTCATAAACGGAGGGTGGGTGAAAGAAAGAAGTAAAAAAAAAAGGCCTGGGTTTGCTCCTCCCTTTGCTTATATGGGGGGGTTATTACTGCAGCCTCGACAAAGACACACTTTCTTGTGCACTCACATAGATGTGCATTTGTTACCTGCCCCGCCCCCCTTTTATATTCCTACAGGATACCGGTCTCTCCTTACCAAATACACCCAGCATCTAATATTTATGATAGATACATGAAAGCTGCACATGGATATCAATGGTGCTCATTATATTGCTACTCACTACAGCTTGAATACAGTATTTGTTATACACAAGGTTATTCAAGGTTATACAAATGCCAATTATTAAGCATTTGGAAGTCAACAGTAAGGACGGTTGGATAAACTGATGTAGAATCACATAATTTAATAGAATGGCTCCCTCCATGAAAGATGACTATATTAAAGAGAAGGTCGGCAAGTATAGCAGTGGTTATTTCCCTTTCACTATAACCAAAACATTACAACATTATTGTAATTTACCATATTTTATTATAGAACTTAAAACAAGGGTGTCAGACTCGGGTTGGATCGCGGGTTGCGTTAACGTCAACTCGATTTCACGTGGGCCGGTCCATTTTAGATATAATATTTAGATTTTTTTTAAAATAAATGGACTTAAAGCCCTGAATATTCAGTTTTTTATAGATCTAAAACAAAGTTTATTTTAGCTTTTTTTTAATACATTTTTAGATTTTACAAAATGATTTTTGAACTAAAAACACGGAAACATTGATTAAAAAGTTATAATTATTGATTTAAATGGGGGAAAATCAGGAAATTTAATATACATCTATACTCTTCATTTTAATTTGATCCTAAAATTGAAAGTCAGCACTCATGATTTACATTCCCGGGCCACACAAAATGATGCGGCGGGCCAGATTTGGCCCCTGGGCCGCCACTTTAACTCATGTGACTTAGAATATACTATGTTGATGTTAAAAATTCCCTGTTTTCCATACATTTAATATTGCAATGACCAGAACATCTATCAGAAACGGCACTGGTTACAAAAAATCCTATTCTGCACACCACCCACCACCCCAACACATAACCTATTTCACCAATAACGAAAAAAGATGTATGAGTGCCCATGTATCCAAGAACTAATACATTATAAGAATGAAGTATTAGCAAGCAACTGTAGTTTGTCAGGTCATCTGTGAGGTGACAAGTTTATGACTAGCCCCCAAAGACCCTTACTCTGACCATATTGAAGGTTAGGGGGCAAACAAGCAGATGCTGCATAATTAAAATGCAAACAAAGGTGGTGGCAAGTTGTTGTTGTTTTATTTTCTTTCTTTTGGGGGTTGGTTCAACTTTCAGTCACAGTAGAAATGTGTATAATGCACAGTATTTATTTGGTACTGTACCACAGTAATTGGGAAACATTGAACTAAACGGTCATCAACTTTCAAGTTTGTACCAGGATTTAAACAGGTTTATTTCTATGTCAATTTTTTTTTTTTTTGGAATGATGGTCAATCGGCGATAGCTCTGTTTTTAAAAGCCTTTTTTTTCGAATCTGAAGGATGCTGCCCTGTTGACGTCTACCTAATTAAACAGTCGCAGAGTGTACAATATAGTGACTGTAAAGCCTAAATGCACACATAAACGTGTCTTTATTTTGTCATGAAAGTGCACATTCACACACACTAACCTGTATAAACACAGCGATGCAAAAAATGTCTCTAAGCAAGTGCTGGTTTCTAAAAATAAATGTGGATTTTGTAAATTCATGCGATTACTCGCGTACATGCTCTCAGCGAGGCCGCTCCGGGAGACGTCAATATTTAATCTGTGCTCCACCATGTAGTCGTGCTTCCTCAGTCCACATTCCTCTTATTGGTTGTTTTTTTTATTCATTTTATTAGTTTGTTTTCCCAAAGTAGCAGAGCAAGAAGACATCAGGGCTTACTCACTATTACATTCATCACGACATAGGCTTGTGGAAAAATATGTTAAAACTTGAGTCTAAAAATGGTCTTTGAGTGAGTCAAACACCCAGATTCCGTTTTTTTTATAACGTTAATAAATTTAAGACAATTGAGGTCCAATCAAGGTACTTTTTGTCTCACCTTAAATAGAAAGAAAGCAGACATTATAAAATATTGTGTTCGATATCAAAGCAGTACTTAGAAATCCATTTTGCCCCATAAAATCAAGGTCACGTCCACTTGTGTGGAGTTTGCATGTTCTCACCGGGCCTGTGTGGGTTTCCTCTGGGTACTCCGGTTCGCGCCTACATTCCAAAAACATGCATGGTAGGCTGATTGGAAACTCTAAATTGGCGGCTTGGTATGGGTGTGAGTTAGAGGGGTCGTATTATGGTGCTTAAGCCTCCGGTTTAAACATTTCTTGTTTCAGGGGCCCATTTCCCCACGTTTAATATATATTAATGGTAAAATCAATAAGGAGTACTTGGTTTATATTATGTTTATATCGCGGCACACTCCGAAGACTTTGCTCCATTGACTTAAAGGAAATTAAAAAGTTTTCGCATAATTTGTCCTGACAATTTTTGTGAATTATTTTTTAGTACAAAGTGTGAAATTAGATTTTTCTTCAGATCCTTTTACTAAAATTATTATTAACACTAAGCAACAACATTGTTTTATTATTGTTAGTGTTATTACTATTACCAATCCCTTTACTAATTTCTATTGACACCAGTTTTCTAAATTGATCTCAGGTGTTGTCCATCATATCTAATTTGGTAAACTGTAACATTGCTGTTTTCTTAAAAAAAAAATTTAAAAAACATTAACGTATATATTTGTTTTATTTAAAAATATATATTGACGTACCGATATGAAACAACTAGGCATGACTGCAATACTTATTTAACACTGTTATGTTTTTCCAAACTATTAGATGTACCAACATTTTAAATGGTTGAACTGTTGACCAAAAATCTTTAATACAGAGAGAAAAACTGAGATGGAGAAATTTGGATTCTGCATATAAAAATAATTCAAAACAGTCACTAGACCTAAAACACCATTTTTTTTTCATTTTTGTCCCATGTTTTTGTAATCAAAGCAGGAGCCCTATTCAGTATCAATAATAGGTGACAGAAAATGGTCGCAGAGATGATTAATTACACACTGTATCCAAAGATGATGATGCTCATTTGCTTTGTCCCAATCCTCCTCCCATCAGCCTCATCTCCTCAGGCGGTAACACCGCAGCGGAGATTTTTTTGTCTGCTCTTTGGTTTCGTAAACAAAAAACAAATGCATCATATGCTCGCTCTTCAGTATGTTCTGGCGGTGACAGTATGTGTTCTTGATGGAGGGGTTGGGGCAGCGTCGTGGTGGGTGCAGGAAGACAAGATGGTGGGAGGGCGCTCAGATGAAAATGATGATGTAACCACTCTTGAACATGTGTGATGTCATGTTTTGTGAGAGACCGAAAAACATTTTGCATTACCTGGACATGAAAATAGGAGGTAAAATAATCAAAATTAGCCTGGATTACAATTCAACATGTTTTTTTAAAAGTATTTTTTAATTCTTTGCATTTAATACCTTTTATTATCATTCCCCTAAAGTTACTAAACAGCCCTGTAAATATATATTTTCTAAAAAATAATGTTAAGTGAGCTCACCTTTCTAGGATTGAGGGTTCGATTCCAGGTCCAGACCTCCCGTTGGTGAATTCCCATATTCTCCTCTGGCTTGAGTGGGTTTTTCCGGGTACTTTTTCTGGGTTTTTCCTCCAATTTCCCATAAAAATGCAGTGTAGGGTAGCTGAACACTTTTAATTGCCCATAGGTATGAGTGTAAGTGTGAATGGTCCGTCTTCTCGTGCCCTGCGATTGGCTGGCCATAAATTAAATAGTAGTAGGCTTGGATAGTCTCCAGCACCCCCCACAACCCTTGTGAGGATAAGTGGTTCGTAAAATGAATGGATGAATAGATTAGGGCTCAAAATGTGAAGTTGAAATCCTTGTAAAACATTTTTCTTGACATCACTGCCCTCTTTTGGTGCAGTTTACTAAGGCAGCCTCATTACATAGTCTGACATCAGTGAGATGGCCAGAACGCCCCCTAAAAATGTACATTACATCTTCTCAATATCTAATCTCTTTCTTCTTTATCTTAAAATACACTCACAACATTTACTGAACATTAATTAAAGAATTAAATCATGTAAATTATTGTATCAATTGGTATTTTCTGCCTACAAGAGGGAATTACATCATTTGTTTGGTATGGTTTCTTTGTCTCTCTTTTCTTTGTATGTAGTGCCTTTAAGTGGTGATAATCCCATTCTTGCTTTACAGTTCTTTCTTAAGTATTTATTGGTAAACCGTCAAACAATTTTGACCTGTAAATGTCTTTTTTTAATCCACAGAATCGCCAGCTGCTGAAGGACAGCTTCATGGTAGAGCTGGTAGAGGGAGCCAGGAAACTGCGACACGTCTTTCTCTTCACCGACCTGCTGCTCTGCGCCAAACTGAAAAAACAAATTGCAGGGTATGAAAAAAAAAGCAGACCGTTTTATTACATGATTTATTATTCTTCCAAGTCAGCACAAAGACTTTTGGGATAAAAGAAAAGATCATACCATAGTGTTCCCTTAGACTTTTATTCAGTGAACTGCCATGTCACACATCAATAAAAGGATTTTTTAATTTTTTTAGGATACACACAAGTTTGGGTTCAAATTTCAGTTGCATGAAGTATACATATACAGTGATGCCTTGAAGTATGAGAGACCCAAAAACATGTATCAGGGTGTAAGAGCCAACGTTTTAATTTGACGTGAGCATAAATTTGTGATATGAGCGCTACATTATAGAAGTCAACTCGGATCTGATCACTTCACAACATGCAACAGTTTGGCATACAGTGGTACCTCGAGATACGAGCTTAATTCGTACCGGGACTGAGCTCGTATGTCGATTTACTCGTAACTCAAATAAACGATTCCCATAGAAATGAACTAAAAACATATTATTTCGTTCCAACCCTCTGAAAAAACACTGAAAACGGGATATTGGATTGGAAAAACATTTTTATTTGTTCTAATTCATCATCTATTAACAAAGTAACAAATAACTAGTGGTTTAATAGTACTAAAATTAGACGGATTTCATGGAGGGGGGAGAGAGAGAGGTATAGAGAGAGGGGTGATGAGACTTTTTGCACGGCAACGCGCTCGTAACATAACATAAACAAATTTAAACGACCCTAGCGTGAATAAAGCTGGTCAGATAATAAGATGAAATGAATGATGGTAAATAAATAATCAATAAATAGTAATCAATAAAGAAATGCTCGACATAATAAATTAGTATTATAAGTAGTAGAAATAAGTCTTCATTATGTCCTACTTGCAGAATTTGAGTTGAGTATGGTGCCAGCTCTTGGGAAGAACACTCTTAACAATTGCCTTTAAGGACACTAGCAACACTAGCTCTATGTATGATTGAACTTCTTTAAGAAAGTACATAAATACATACTTCCTCGCAAGGATTGCGGGGGTTGTTGCTGAAGCAGACTTTGGGCGAAAAGCCAAAATCCTAAACTCATGAATTCCCCCTTTCCTTAGGCTTCTAGGACCAATTTCTCAATATGCCTTTTACTCCTGCAGGAAAAACCAACAGTATGACAGCAAGTGGTACATCCCATTAAGCGAGCTCACATTCCAGGGTCCAGAAGAGGCGGAACCACTCACCATCCCACAAGTCCCAGACGAAGAACTAGATGGCATGAAGGTGAAAATCTCACATCTGCGCAGTGAGATCCAAAGAGAAAAGGTAATCTAAAAGGAATGATTAAAAGTAGCAAGAAGGGTTACCCAAAACGGTCATATTCAACTACAATTTCACCTTTCAGAGAGCCAACAAAGGTTCAAAGGTCATTGACCGCCTCAGGAAGAAGCTGTCCGAGCAAGAGTCGCTACTGCTCTTAACGTCTCCCAGCATGCACCTCAGAGTCTACAACAAGAGTGGAAAGGTAAATATTTGACCTTGATTGTAAAGAGTTATCTAGCGTAAGTTTTGCCTAAAGAAGGAATACAACTATTGAGTAAGGCTTGCATGATAGCTGTAGAAAAATGGCAAAGAAATCAGCATTTTATTGTTATTTTTATATGCTTTACCACTTTTTCGTGTTTCACAATTTGGAAGTTCATCCGATGTTGGATCAATAAATTACATATTAAAGCTTTATGTAACGTGAAAAATTTGTATGTCAAAGCATTCATAAGTAGAGGTACCAGCGTGATTAAATTCAATTTAGAAGTTAAGTAAACATTAAAAGGGAAAAAAAACAGTACTTAATCTAAAAAACTGTATTTTTACTTGAATTGAATTTCAAAATGTTCAATCTAATAAACTATTTATACTTGAATTGAATTTAAAAATGTTCAATCTAATAAACTGTATTTATACTTGAATTGAATTTCAAAATGTTCAATCTAATAAACTGTATTTATACTTGAATTGAATTTCAAAATGTTCAATCTAATAAACTGTATTTATACTTGAATTGAATTCCAAAATGTTCAATCTAATAAACTGTATTTATACTTGAATTGAATTTCAAAATGTTCAATCTAATAAACTGTATTTATACTTGAATTGAATTTCAAAATGTTCATTTCTAAACAATGGAATGGAACAGCATTTACTTCTCTGATTGACGACCTTGTATGATTATCATCAGTTGATGTCGGTGTTTTTCTTATACTGCTATTTCATCCAATTACTTTTGGTCTGTTACTGATACAAATATACATTTAACAACATACGAATATTGAATTGTTAACAAACTCAGATTATTGCTTGGTAAACTCGTCTAATTTGCTCGACAGTAAACAGGCAAAGAATTTCTCATCTCACGAGTCCTTGACTTTTTATTAAATGTCTTCAAAGAAACACTTCTTTCATTACAACCTCTGATCTCATCATACAAAATACAAAGTGTACCCCTAACATATTCAAACCATTCAGAGTTGACAAACTTTGACAAGAGTTTTCATCAAACCTTTGACCTCATAAATCAACTTTTGTGTTTCAGAGCTACAGTATCCTCATTTCATCCGACTATGAGCGTGCCGAGTGGAAGGAACTCATCAAAGAGCAGCAAAAGAAATGTATGTTTTTAATCAACCCAAACGGCCCTGATTTTAAGATGTTGTCCTTTTCAATAGATTTTTACTGTTTGTCTTTTTAAGGTTTCAAAGCTGCTTCTTTAACTTCTGTGGAGCTCCAAATGTTGACCAATGCATGCGTCAAACTCCAAACAGTCCATCAAATCCCACTTAGTATCAATAAAGAAGGTAAGGAACCTGATGTTTTTTTAGCTAAATAAATGTACCCCGAGATATGAGTTTAATTCGTTCCGGGACTGAGCTCGTATTTTGATTTACTCGTAACTCAAATGAACGTTTCCCATAGAAATGAACTAAAAACAAATTAATTTGTTCAAACCCTCTGAAAAAACACCCAGAACAGGATATTGGATTGGAAATTTTTTTTTATTTGTTCTAGTTCGCCATCTAGTAATAAAGTAAGACTTTTTGCACGGCGACGCGCTCGTAACATAACATCAACAGATTTAAATGAACTTGGATTACGATGCAGACACACGCAAAAAATAAGTTTAATCTAACCTTACACCAAACTTAATTCTAATTTTGTTTTTACATTTTTATACCTTTCTTCTCCCGGGTTGGCTCTATTTGCCCCGCCTCCACCCTGACTTTCAGATGCAACCTATCAAGGGTTGCTTACTTTTGTATTCCCTTCAAAATATTCCGAAAATGATGCACACAAATGTCCTCACAATAGGATAACGTACAACCACTTGCCGATGAGAAGTAGTATATACTCCTTTCGTATTGGCGATCGCTCCGCCCAGTGCTCGTACAGACTTTACACGAGGGAGTTGCGACCAGAAAGACAGTGCCCATGATGTTCTTATTGTATAGAAATAATTAAAACCACTTGCTCAGGTTGCCACCACAATAACAACAGCGAGGAGAGGCCTAGACGAACAAAGTCACCAAAGTCAGTGCTCTTGTTGACTCACTCTTCCTATATCAAAGTTTGACTCGTATTTCAAGAGAAATATTAGTCCGAAATTTTACCCGTATCTCAAATTCATCGTATGTCGGGGGACTCGTATATTGAGGTATCACTGTACTTGATTGTGTTGTCATACTTGGACTAA
This sequence comes from Stigmatopora nigra, assembly GCF_051989575.1. NCBI lineage: Eukaryota > Metazoa > Chordata > Actinopteri > Syngnathiformes > Syngnathidae > Stigmatopora > Stigmatopora nigra. The sequence goes on along the minus strand of NC_135524.1, from coordinate 8,577,945 downwards.
ATTCCTAGGTACAAAGGTATAATCAAAAAGACAAATGTTTCATGGAAACAGTGTAATAATTGTCAAGCTAAATGTTTGATACAGTGCAGCAATGTTATTGCCTCCCGCCCTTTTCTTGTCTGATCTACCTCCAGCATAAACAGCCTGTAATTCTAAACCCTCTTGTCTGTTTATTGTTTCTTTTTCCTCTCTATTTCTCTCTCTTCTCTGATTGTTTTTCCAGAAGATGAAGCCCCGGGTCTCTGTGGGTTCCTGAATGTAATCGTCCACTCTGCCTCCGGCCTCAAACAGAGCTTGAGTGAGTCACACAAATAAAGCCAAACAGATCAAACCAAATTAATGTTAAATTCTTCTAATTCTGGTCCGAAGAGGGAGTCTGGTTCAACATAAATGGTGCCTTTAGCTCTTTGGCTGCTCCTTTGTGCCTCAAGCTATCCTAATAGGGTCAAATATTGTCTTTTTACATAAAATATTGTAATATTTAACATCTTTCTTACCTTTCAGATCTCTATTGCACATTGGAGGTGGATTCTTTTGGCTTCTTTTCAAATAAAGCCAAGACGAGAGTGTATCGATACACCACTGAACCAAAATGGAACGAGGTGAGCTATTGGACGGCTGCAACCTTTTGAATGGAAAAACACTCTGGCTTTTTTGAAAATGCATATGTTCATAGGTTGAACTTAACCTTTTAATTGAGACTCTAAATCGTAATGATTAATTTTCCTGACAACATTTGAAAATTCTGTTATGAACGATCCTAAATATTTTTGAAATCAGGGGTGTCAAAAGTACAGGCTGCAGGCAACCCCTTTTTTTAATTTGTTTTTTACGTGAACGTTTCCCATCGAAATGAACTAAAACCAAATTAATTTGTTCTAACCATCTGAAAAAACACCAAAAACAGGATATTGGATTGGAAAATTATTTTTATTTGTTCTATTTCTCCATCTATTATCAAAGTAACAAATAACTAGTGGTTTAATGGTACTAAAATGTGTTTAATAGTACTAAAGTTAGAGAGGGGGAGAGAGAGAGACAGATACTTTTTGCACGGCAACGCGCTCTTAACATAAACAAATTTAAATTAACTTGGAATACGATGCAAATACACTGAAAAATAAATTCAATCTAACCATACACTAAACTTAATTCTAATTCTGTTTTCAATTTTGATGCCTCTCTTCTCCTGGGTTGGCTCTAATTGCCTCGCCTCCCCCCTGACTTTCATATGCACCCTATCGAGGGTTGTTTGCTTTTGTCTTCCCTTAAAAATATTCGAAAAATGATGCACACAAATGTCCTCACAATAGGATAACGCACGACCAGTTGCCAACTTGCCCGGGAAGTAGTACTCCTCTCGTATTACCAAAAAAGCTCCATTTTTTTGCACCGACTAAAAACAAAGATAAAACACTGAAAAAAAATGCAATGCGCCGCCCAGTGCTCGTAGAGACATTACACTAGGGAGTTGCGACCATAGAGACATTACACGAGAGATTTGCGATCAGAAAGACAGTGCCCATGATGTTCTTATGAGCAGCCTCCTGCGTCCGCTGTATGCTCGTATATCAAAATTTGTCTCGTATCTCAAAATTAATATTTGCCCAAAATTTTACTCGTTTCTCAAATTGCTCATATGTCGGGGCACTCATATGTCAAGATATTACTGTACACCAAATAGTACAAATGTTGTTCATTGTTGTCATTATACCATTGAATATTGTATTGTTGACATTCATCGTATGACATTAATCTTACAGATGAAGCAAAAACATAACCCAAGCGTAGCATACAATACCCCCTGCAAAGATACAACACACATAGTGTACTCATAGCACTAATAGCACATCTGCATGTGTGAGATTGGACGCAATCAGCTGCTCGAGGCAATCTGCAGTGAAATATTTTCCCATCGCGGCCCTAAAGTCTCTTAGGAGTTTGTTCGGCAGAGTGGAAGTAATGGCCGCTAATGAGGAGCTGCTGGTGATGACTCACATCTGTCCTAATGTGAAGTGAACCAATACGATGTGTGAACCATATGTAGAGGGCTCCCTCTAAATAATTACATAGGAGCATTGGTCGACATCACGCTGATTTTCTATGTCTCTGGGAAAAAAACAAGCACAATGTTATGTTGTGCTTATGATTTACACAGAAATCCTGAACAGATACAAAACAAAAACAGCTGTAAACCTTGTATCTTTTGTTTCTATACTATGAGGCTCTTTCACAGATGTCTTTTCCTTTCTTTTTCAGGAATTTGAAATCGAGCTGGAGGGCTCGCAGACCCTGCGGCTGCTCTGCTACGAGAAGTGCTACAATAAGAGCAAGCAGAACAAAGAGGATGGCGAGAGCATGGACCACATCATGGGGAAAGGACAGATCCCGGTATGACATGACGTCACCTTTCATACCGCAGAACCGCTGTAACTCATTACTGGCTGTTATCTGCACCTCTGCTACAGAACATAAAATCCACGTTACTATCCTGTGAATGATTTAAACCAAGCGTGAATTGTCTGATGAGATCACTTTGCTGCTTTTATGTAATAACTCACTTGGGCACGGATGGGCTGAAGGAAATTGCCCCCCGCGGCGCTTCATTCAAATCTTAATGAGCCATCTTGATACTCGTTAGAATGAGGAAAGAAAATGTAGATTTTTTTTTTTTTTACAGAAATATGAACAAGTGACTTCGATTTTCATTTTCGAGACATGTCAAGAAAATGACACCAAGTTGTCAACAGCCTCTAGAATAATAGCAAACAGAATATCAGCAAGATAACTATAACTATTTAATTAAGCAATACTTTATCCATCCATGCTTCATCTATTCAGAGTGAATCTGAAATATATCCAGCCTGTTGACTAACAACGCTACAGCGTTGGGTAAAGCGGGAATGACAGCGCCATCTACTGATTTCTATTTTTTAAACACACAGATGATGCCATTCAAAGAACAATAACCTGGGCAAATCCCACCATGAGGGGGAAAATGCCGCACAAACAACTGCATTGCTCTGTCTGTTGAAAAAGAAGCTGTGATTGACCAATCGGTAAAATGCATTAAATAATGTAGGAATATGTAGACCCAAAAAAAGATTATTTTGAAATTGACAGTAAAAAAAACACCATTGTAGACTAACAATAACAAATGCGGCAAACACCCAATTTGTAATGCACACATCTCATTTTCTGAACCACTTTATCCTCATTTGCGGGTGGTGCTGGAGCCTATCCCAGCTGACTCCCTGAATTGGTGGGTAGCCGACCGCAGGGCACAAGGAGACAAAAGACAACCATGCGCATTTACACTCATGCCTAGGGGCAATTTAGACTGTCCTATCAGCCTTTTTGGAATGTGGGAGGAAACCGGAGTACCCGGAAGAAACCCATGCAGGCCCGGGGAGAACATGCAAACTCCACACAGGTGGACCAACCTTGGATTTGAACTCAGGATCCCCAACTGTGACGCTCTAGCCACCCGTTTAGCTGTTAAAATACCTTATTTGATCTGATAACCTAATTGTTTTCTTTCATCATAGTCTTTTATATCTCGTATTCGAACTTGAATTTTTTTTTTCAATTTTAAATTACTTGTTTAGTGGCCTTTGTGCTGCATGTTTTTTATTTTATTTTTTGTCTCATGGACTTAAAAAACATTGTTTTGGCTGTGGTTGTGTGAAAGTTCTTATGAATAAAGTGGGTTTAGTTACAAAAGATAATTAAAAAACAACAATAAACGGTTTGCCTTTATAATAAAAGGAATAATGGCACACACAATTTTTTTCTTCTAATACAATAAGGAAAAATATTTTTTGAATACCCAATTTTCACTTTCACGCTCAAAGATGTATTTTATAGATTATATACATACTTGACATCAAGTTAGTGCTTTTTATTTATATAATTTACTCCATGCATAAAGTACAAACATTTTGTTTTGGAGTGTTTAAATGTTTATGGTAGGGTATGAATTGTATATCATTGGAGACCTAACTCATCGGCTGCCATTGACAGTGATAGACGTCCAATCCATTTTGATTGGAAGGGCTAACAGCGACTGGTTTGATGGCTGCTTTTCCTACCAGTCAAACTAGATTGGCGCCGCCTATGTCTGTCAAACATAAGAAGAGTCTTGGGTTCAAACTGACAGAAAACAGACACGAAAGATTGAAATGTTATGTTCACACGTTGTTTCATGTGTGTTTCAGCTGGACCCACAATCTCTCCAAGGAAAAGACTGGCAAAGGACTGTCATTCCCATGAACGGGGTACATCAAAAATGCTCACATTTTCTCCCAAAACCTTTATAGAGTACTGTACAGATCTTTTATACATATCCATACATTATTGCATGAGTTTTTACCACTAGTACATTCAAGCTAAAGTGTGCACACTCCTTCTGTTGTCTCTATATTTATAATTCAAGTCCTGATTTCTCGTGACAGATTGAAGTCAAACTATCCATGAAGTTCACCAGCCGTGAGTTTAGCCTGAAGAGAATGCCCTCGCGGAAACCCATGGGTGTGTTTGGAGTCAAGATATCTACCGTGACAAAGTAAGTTTGAACCCATACAAATTTGTCTAATAGCGAAAAAAATGTATATATACCAATTTTGAGTCACACATTTTGGGTGCACGTTATACTCGAATAAATAGATTCAAGTTGTCCATGGAAGAAATCTGCATTTTAGGAGCATTCTTTTAAATAGGGTTTGGTTTCTCAAAACTGCTCAATTTACTCAAAGATTGCATGTTAAAATTTTGAATGCGTATCCTAAAGTTTAATGGATGAACTGCAAAATCCAACTTTAGATTGACCCCATCTTTCGTTCTAGACGAGAGCGTTCCAAGGTTCCATACATAGTCCGGCAGTGCCTGGAGGAGATCGAAAGGAGGGGAATGGAGGAGGTGGGCATCTATCGAGTATCGGGAGTGGCCACCGACATTCAGGCCCTCAAGACGGCCTTTGACACAAGTGAGTTAAAAGGCCTTTTGCTGTGTCTGTATTCTCACCATTTTGCTACTGTGACTGAAATTTCCCAAGTATGAATAAAATTATCATATATGTATATATATATATATATATATATATATATATATATATATATATATATATATATATATATATATATATATATATATATATATATATATATATATATATATATATATATATATATATATATATATATATATATATATATATAAGTTAATTAATAAATAAATAAGCATGTTGCTGGAAATATATATATATATATATATATATATATATATATATATATATATATATATATATATATATATATATATATATATATATATATATATATATATATATATATATATATATATATATATATATATATATATATATATATATATATATATATATATATATATATATATATATATATATATATATATATATATATATATATATATATATATATATATATATATATATATATATATATTTCCAGCAACATGCTTATTTATTTATTAATTAACTTATTCATTACCTATATATTTATTTATGTCTAAAATGTCTTTTCCTGTGTCTATATTCTCACCCTCTTGCTACTGTGACAGTGACATTTCCCAAATATGGGATGAATGAAGTTATCTAATCTAACACCATACCTTTGTCTCCTGTTTGTTGTCTCTCTTAGATCACAAAGACGTCTCGGTGATGATGAGCGAAATGGATGTCAACGCAATCGCGGGGACGTTAAAGCTGTATTTTCGAGAGCTGCCTGAGCCATTGTTCACCGATGAGCTCTACCCCAACTTTGCAGGCGGCATCAGTGCGTTGACATTTTGTCGATTTGGTTTATCATTCATAATCGAATGGATATCTATGACGGACAAACCATATTTTGTTTGTTTTCCTCATCAGCTCTGACTGATAGCGTCGCCAAGGAGAGTTGCATGTTGAACTTACTGCTGTCATTACCCGAACCTAACTTGGTAACCTTCCTTTTCCTATTGGATCACTTGAAAAGGTAAAGATATGTTTACACATACACAATTTCATTTTTGTATATTTTAAGTGGGACTTGAATCAAAATATTGAATGTGAGGCTTTGTAATAAATACATGTTTGGTGAACACATTAAGCAGAATTTCTCCAAAAATCTACTTAAAAAAAGGGAAACGATTTAAATGGGCTGGATTAATCAATTAAACATTGAAATTACAGAAATGTTTAACTATAAACAGCTACTTTTTCTACCCTCGCTTCAAACCCTTCACCTTAGAGTCCTGTGCATCTAATTTCTGGATTTTTAAAGGTTTTTGGTCTGAATACCCCTTAATAAAATGTGGAAACTTAACATTTATAGTCCATTGTGGCTTAAAGATATGAACAAATATAATTTTCTTTTGAAATTTGTTGGGTCAGTTTATAGCCATGTGCACCTCATAGTAAAAAAAATGACAGTATTTGCAATAGACCTATGCAAAAACCTAAAATATCTGGTTGTTTTAGTAAATTATGGACGCCAGTCCAACATTTAAATTGCAGGAAAAAAAAGGGAATAAATAAAATATAACCTAATGTGCAGAGCATTCTTGTTCTGGTAAAAGAATCAAAAATTCAGCAGGAGTGAGTTTATCTTATTTTGGAGTTGACAGCTTAACCAGTGTATCGGAAAATTCTGCACTTAGATAGACTCCAGCACCCCCTGCACTGGGATAGTCTTTCCATGACTAGAACGCAAGTAAACCCACAATTAAAATGTGTTTTAAAAAATGAACTCGTCATAATAATTAGTGCTTTAAATTCCCGCTTATAATAATTACTCTAAATCTGGATCTTATACTTGAATTTTTTGCTAACAAGTTTTAATGCTACATGCATAAAAACCCAAAAGATAGCCTTCCCTTTTCGTCATTTTGTAGCAATATTTGTAACGTTCAAATGGTAGAATACAAAGCAAAACTCTCCTCAGTTGTCTGATTTGACATGACAATTTCCAAACATTCTGTACTGTGGTATCAAATGATATTGCATACTATATTCTGGTTATCATTCCAATATTTACATGACTAAAATGAATATATGTATATATGTAATACAGTGGGTGCATCTGTTCCAATGCAGTTCATCTTCCAGCACTTTAGCTCACATTAAAGTGTCATTGTAACCTTTCCTTTTTTCTGCATCAGGGTGGCAGAGAAGGAGAGTGTTAACAAGATGTCCCTGCACAATCTGGCCACCGTGTTTGGACCGACTCTGTTGAGGCCTGCCGAAAAGGACAGTAAGATCCCGACGAACCCCACCCAACCCATCAGCATGGGGGACAGTTGGTCCCTCGAGGTTATGGCACAGGTCAGACATCAATCATATATTGTCATTTTACGACTTTTTTCTCCGAACTTTACACCTAAATTTGATAACAATAAATACAACTGTATTCTTTAAGCATTACAATTCTATTTCTGGACCGTGATAGCTTCTTTTTTCTCAAGTACACATTTTATTCTTTGAATGCTACAACAGTTTTCTAGAAATTACTTTTTTTTCATAATTTAGTCATTTATTGTCTAGTTTACATTTTTTTATGAGACATATATAGAGTCAACTATATACTTATTTTAATCATTATATTATTGGCTGGCTGGCGGTTGAGTGGTTAGCGCCTTGGCCTCACACATCTGGGCTCCTGGGTTCAAATCCAGGTTGGTCCACCTGTGTGGAATTTGTATGTTCAACCTGGGACTGCGTGGGTTTTCTCCGGGTACTCTGGTTTCCTCCCACATTCCAAAGACATGCATGGTAGGCTGGTTGGACACTCTAAATTGCCCCTAGGTGTGTGGGCATGAATGGTTGTCTCCTTGTGTCCTGCGATTGGCTGGCCACCAATTTAGGGTGTCCTCAACCTGGTGCCCACAGTTGGCTGAGCTGCAGCACCCCAATACCCTTGTGAGCATAAGCAGTTCAGAAAATGAATGTTAATGAGTACCGAAATCAAATAAAAGTACTCGTTCTCATGTTCAATATGGATGAAAATGGGAACAGAGTATCTGAACTGTTTTGTTTCCTACCTACAACTTATTTTTTAATTCTAGTGAGCTCACTAGTCATCCCTTTTAACATGACTATTTTGTTTGCATTTTTTGTTATTTGGGATTTTGATGTAATTTTTCCCCAAACAGGGCTTTATTTCAACAAATTATTTCATTCATTCATTTTCTGAGCTGCTTTATACTCACTAGGGTCACAGGGGGTGCTGGAGTCTATCCCAGCTGACTCCAGGCCAGAGGCCAGCCAATCACAGGGCACAAGGAGACAAACAACCATTCATACTCACACTCATACCTCGGGGCAATTTAAAGTGTCCAATCAGCCTACCATGCATGTCTTTGTAATGTGGGAGGAAACCGGAGTACCCGGAGAAAACCCACGCAGGCCCAGGGAGAACATACAAAGTCCACACAGGTGGACCGACCTCCATTGAACCTAGGTCTCCTTATATGAAGCTGACGTGCTAACCCTGATGCCACTCTCCATAAAATATAACCACTTCAAAACATGTACATCCTGTCTTTTATAGTTTTCAATTCCTGCCGGTATTTTTTGTTAAGCATTCTTGTTTTCTCCCCTTCAAACTGCATTTTCAGGTCCAAGTGTTGCTGTATTTCCTCCAGCTGGAGACTATCCCCACTCCGGATAGTAAAAGACAGAGCATCCTTTTCTCCACGGAGGTGTAGAGACAAGTCCGTTAACATAACACTTTGATTGACAGACTGATAAACAGGCTCAAAGTGCGCCTTGCTGTCTTATGTTTTTGATCTGACTGCATTCTGTCAGGCTCACAGATCTGGAAAGACAACCCTCTCCAAACACAAGAGGATGCCATTGAGCTTCTAAACCTTAGTCTTAGTATCGGAAAACCCATATCGTCCCTCCACATTCCTGTTTTTCCTCCATATCAGTCACAGGAAAACAAAATGCCTCTTCCTGCTTTGAATCACGTGTTTTTTTGTGTTTTGGGCCTTAATTGTCGGGCAAAAGGTCTTGACAAAATGCGTTTATCCAGCTCACGTTTCCAGAATTCATCTCAGCACATTTTCCAAAAAGGGATAAAAGGAATGGGACGAGTTTAACATTTTCCAATTCCATGCCAAGCCTACAATTTTTTTAGGTAAACAAAGCCAGTTGTAAAGCAACACCGCAACTTGAAGGACTTATTAAAGGAAGACGTTTCCTCTTAACGGACCAAAATGACACTGCCTGCAGTTTGTTTCCGACTACAAAGGAACATTTCCTCTTTTTTTGTCTCCACTTAGCCTAAATATCTGGGAAGCAATATATTTTCTATCATGGGAATTTCTTGTTACATAGGACAGCCTGTCAAATGTTGCTCATGTGTTTCTTGTTGTACATAATCTTTAAAAAAAAAGTGTTTTCTTTTAATGGTATAATCGAAATTGTTACCTAAATGTAATTTATTCCACCGTCCTGGAGGAGAGACTTTTTTCTATGTTTGATTACAGCAGCGGTTAACAGTTATCCTTGACTTGAAGTCTTGTAGTGAAAAAGCAGGATTTAGCCTCGTTGTTTTAGATGCACCCGTTTGGCACAGTCTTTTCCTGCTTGTTAGAAATGATTACGGTGGTATATGGTACACTGCCGTAGAAGGAAAACAGAAAAAAAAACTCTATTTATACTGGCCAACATCCCGAAACGATCACCTGCGCCAAGGCGTGTACCCGTACAATGTTTGAGTCTCAAAATTCCTCACGTCTTCTTTGGCTCATGGGCTGAGCCCACTGTGGAAATGTTTAATGGCGCTAATATTAACAATGATGAATACACCCACTGAATGTATGCGATAAACAAAAAAAAACTAAACTGCACCATTTTGATATTGCCAGATCATTCAAATTTGTGGAAAATCTGTTGCAGCGGAAACTTAGAATAAGACATATCGTTGCTGCCAGGTTGAATCCTCATATATCGAAAATCACTACATTTCCAGGAATGCTCTTGTAGAATAAACGGCATGTCATTAGCAACACCAAACATCACATTGTTCAAGGTAACCCCAACCCAGCCAGCAGGCAAGGTACTACCCGTGTTCTAACTTAAAACTGAGCTCTCGATTATTATTTTTTCTAATTTTTTCATGAACATTTGTATTTGGTTCTTTCATGAATTACAACTGATTTATTTTATATCTTGAGTTACAAACCCCACAGACAATAATGCTAAATGGTAACAAGACATAATAAATAACCTGTTCCCTCAAATCTGTTACTCATCCAAATTTAACTTGCAGTATTGTTGCTTTTTTATCCATTAAAGAGAAATAATTCCCTTTTCCCCCCACTTTTCATTAAAATAAAATTATGTAACCCATAGCACTAAAATGTCACCATGACAAGTTCCCTATAAACATGCTGGCATGTTATTTATTTAATTGTCCCTGTAATTAAGTTGATTTCCATTCCATCCTTTGCACTCTATTATTATTGACATTGAATAACCTGTTTTGCCCTGATCAAGTCATTTCTCCTCTAGTTGGTTTATTAATAATTAGCAGAACTTCATTATTTATTCATTCACTCAGCATTGAAACTTGTTTTTTCATTACTTTAGAAATAATTTGATTTTAAAAGTCGAGCATGACTCTGGAACAAAAGTTTTTCCACAAATGACTAAAAACATCCTTTAAATTAATAGTACCGGATTATTTGCGGTATCAAACAAGGGGAAATCTTTCCGTCTTACATTTATCTGCGTCATCTGAATTTTTCTAGCATATCAAAACTAGAAATACATGGATGTGAATGAAGATAACATTCCCCATCGGACATTTTATTGCACATTCCGAGTGGATGAAAGCACAATTGCAGTAGATTGTCCATCAATTTCACTCCCACGATCATATTTACATATTGGAAGACACCGTTGTTTACTAGTATATATTTTGGCCTTGTGTAGCACACGCACAGTGTAGACACCTACATCGGAGGACACTCAGTGGCGTCCGTTCCTCCGTCCCAATTGCCTACACCGCTTGAACCCTGTCGTGCCTCAGCACAGCTTTTTTTGATTAGCCGGACGCTGACAGCAAAAACTCTCCTGTTGCCTTTTTTTCGCCGAAGATGGCCACACGTTTCCTCGACTAAGACAGGACCTTAAAAGACAAAACTCAAGTCTTAGTTCCTAACAACCACTCTGCTTCTCATGCCGATGCTGTAAATCAGGGTTGTTCAAAACCAGTCCTCGAGGGCCGGTGTGGGTGCAGGTTTTTATTCTAACCAGTGCAACGTAGACAGTTTAAACCCGTAATGGTTTATGCTAAAACGAATACACCAGATTGGTCAAAAAGATGTCCCATTGTTCAGTTGGAATGAAAACTTACACCGACTTTGGGTCTTTGTGGAATAGTTTTGACTATCCCTGTTGTAAATTAAGTGTTACGGGACGAAGGATAGTAAAATTCTTGCCTGTGTACCTTACTTTAGCTCTTTTTATGCCTTTTACTTGTATTTATTTGAGCTTTGTTCAAGTCTTGGAATAGAACGTCTGCTGGCTCTATTTATTTGTAATATCTTGAAGGAATAAATTAATGTCAAGGTAACGGGTCAGAGTTCTACTTTTTTTTTTTTAAATGATTGAGATTTGTCACTTGTTTGTCCCACTCGACTGCCCCCATATTTCATAGGCTCATCATTGTCCCCCGAGTTTGACGACCATTTCGGGCCATGGAGGCAACAGTGAGAGAGACCCAGAGTCCGGAGACAGGGAGTGGGCCAATGAACTGAATCAGTTCTTTAACAGGCGGAATATGCTGGTCAGGAGGGTCAGCTCTGTTCTGGGCTGTCCTATGGATTCTGTGGAGGAAGTGGGAGAGCGGAGGATGCTGACCAGAATGATGTCCATAATGGACAGCACCTCCCACCACATGCATGAGTCTATGGAGTCCCTCCGAAGCTCTTTCAGCAATAGACTGCTGCACCCTAATTGCAGGAAGGAGCGCTTCCGCAGATCCTTCCTCCCATATGCTGTCAGGCTCTTTAACAAAAAAATGAGTGTTAAGACCTACCGTATGTATACATGTACATCTATGTGTATGTATGTATGTATATATACGTTCATAAATAGGTATGTATGTGTGTATATACATGTGTGTGTGTATGTACATATATATATATATAAATATATATATATATATATATATATATATATATATATATATATATATATATATATATATATATATATATATATATATATATATATATATATATATATATATATATATATATATATATATATATATATATATATATATATATATATATATATATATATATATATATATATATATATATATATATATATATATATATATATATATATATATATATATTTATATATATATATATATATATGTACATACACACACACATGTATATACACACATACATACCTATTTATGAACGTATATATACATACATACATACACATAGATGTACATGTATACATACGGTAGGTCTTAACACTCATTTTTTTGTTAAAGAGCCTGACAGCATATGGGAGGAAGGATCTGCGGAAGCGCTCCTTCCTGCAATTAGGGTGCAGCAGTCTATTGCTGAAAGAGCTTCGGAGGGACTCCATAGACTCATGCATGTGGTGGGAGGTGCTGTCCATTATGGACATCATTCTGGTCAGCATCCTCCGCTCTCCCACTTCCTCCACAGAATCCACACATATATATATATATATATATATATATATATATATATATATATATATATATATATATATATATATATATATATATATATATATATATATATATATATATATATATATATATATATATATATATATATATATATATATATATATATATATATATATATATATATATATATATATATATATATATATATATATATATATATATATATATATATGTATATATATATGTATGTATATATATATATATACATACATACATACATACACACACACATATATATACGCGTGTTGCTGATATATATATCAGCAACACACGTATTTATTTATACATTTATTCATGTATTTATTTTATTTATTAACTTACTTATTGCCTATCTATTTATGTCTAAAATGCCTTTCCTATATCTGCATTCTCACCCTCTTGCTACTGTGACAACGAAATTTCCCGTGTATGGGATGAATAAAGTTATCCAATCCAATACCATGAGACTAAAGTGCAGCTTCATGTCGGCGTGAAGGGTAAAATGATTTCAAGCTGTTTAATCCCCATTAGAGTAGAAGGTCATTAAAGGTCACCAACCTTTGTTAAACTGAGAGCTACTGCTTCAACTACTGAACTGGTATAACTAGTGTATAAATAACATCATCCAAGACCCTATTATAGTATTCACTTTGTATGAAAAAGAAACTTTGAGAATGCTCTATATTACTGTAAGTATTTGACATTCGAGTTCATGTTTGTTTCACTTGGTGACAGCACACAAACATGCTTTATTGTTGCTCTGCGACTGGCGATATCGATTGACAGTTTAAAGGCCAATTCTCTTTATCGGTACATGCAGGATGTCCTTATCATTTCCTACGCGCCATTTTGCATGTGTGTGTGTGTGTTTTGGTCTGCCTAAGCCATCTGGAAGAAGGACAAATAAGACATCTGTCTCCTGGTGACAACAGTTTCGGTGAGGAAAATCCACATTATTTGACTTGTTATTAATATTATAAGAATGTCACACCGTCTTTAGGGTTTTTCCTACAAGCTGTTCTTTTCTTGGGCTGCGGGATAAAGCATTTTTGCAATTCCTTCAGGCTCTGAGAAGGATTCTAACGCGAGAACAAAAGGAAAAGTAGGACTTTGGGCCAGTCTACATGTCAGTCAGGATCATTGTGGGGTTTACGTGTGCACGCGGCAATGAAAAGACAACCATGAATGGAAAACGTGTGGAAAAGATGCAGCGACTGCTCAACATAGGTGAGAAGCGTTTATGTGCATGTCAAGAAATTGCTTAATTGTGGGGAATGTACTTACGTTCAAAAGGAAGACTCATATTTGGTTTATGTTTTTGAATTTGTGGACATTTTACATAGCTTGAAGCTAATTGAAGTATGCAGCTGATCTGTTTTGCAAGAAAATTCAATTTTTGCATCAGAAACAACTACATTTTATTTAGTATGTAGGAAATCTGATGCTGTAAGAAAATTACCTTCTGGGGGATCATTTCGGAATACTGTAGTAAATTGAACTATTTATTTAGATGCATGATTATGTTGACATTTTCGTAGTTTAACAAACTATGTTTTTGAAGTTGTACTCTCGTTGTTTTTTTGGGTGGGGAGACATTTTTGCTTGAATAATAAAATCCTCAATTGAAGTAAAATTGAAGCAAATTCCATTCAAAGACCAACAAGATTTGTGATTTTAAAATAGCATGTAGTTATCTTAACAGTGTTTAATGGATTTGTTTTAAACTCTTATTGATGTGTGTCATATTTTCCACTTGTGCCAGAATTAGGTCATATTTACTTTTCTTGTTGATGTTGTCAATCAATATTAAGTCAGCTTTAGCAAAAAAAAAAAAAGACACAACCCTTTGGAACCTATTAAAAAAGTATTTGGAATCAGTCCAAATGTAGAAATAATTTTTTTATTAGATATTTATATTTTCCCAAATAATCATGGTTTGTTTCTCCCGATAATTAAAATGTGGTGTATTTTTTCATTGTAATTGACAAACCAGGTTCAGACAAAACTTTGATTAATGGATAACTTTATTCATCCCGTATTTGTGAAATTTCATAGGTTTTTATCAAAGAATTTAGTTTTTTTTATTTAATAATAAATAATATTTGAGCTTGGTTCTTAAAATCATGCCTTTTTCTTCATTAATTATTTTCATTTAGTTGATTCCTCAAGAATTATTTTTTAAATTTTCTGTCTGGTCTGAGTGAATTATGTTAAAATACATTATTCTTGCTCATTCAAACCACAAATATATACATATATATGTATGTATGTATGTATGTATGTATGTGTATATATATATATATATATATATATATATATATATATATATATATATATATATATATATATATATATATATATATATATATATATATATATATATATATATATATATATATATATATATATATATATATATATATATATATTTTTTTTTTTTTTTTTTTTTTTTTTTTTTTTTAATTGATCATCATGTCACATGATTTTTCTCACCCAACACATTGCAGTATACCTCAGGTTTGTAGCTTATAGACAAAGTAACATTTGAACAGGTTCTGGTACAGTAAGAGCAAAATAATTCTAATTCACTACTGATTTTGTTTTTAAAAAAAGAAAAAGAAAGGATCTGTCCGCTTTTTTAATAAATTCCTTTAAAACTGAACAGAATATTTTTGGTTACCTCATGTTATCAGTAAAGGGGAAGGGTCTGAAATAGTACTGTACATGGTTGGTGTGGTTACAGGAAACATGTTTTCAGAATAAAAAAGGCTTATTGTGTGATTTGGCCAGGCGTGAGAAGCAAACTGTTCCCCTTGTCATGTAAAGATAGATGGCTTTTAAATGAGCTTGTGTTTGTGTTTCAGTGGGCAAACCTGTTATTTGCACAGGAACTCAGTCTGTATTCTCTCCGCTTACTTTACCAGATCAGTGCCCTTAAATTGGGAGCCAGAACATCCCGGACAGAGACTACGTCATGAGGTTCGGCTGAGTGTCACAAGCCCTGTCGTCCAAGCCACGGCCGTTTCCCGTCTCCTCCTCAAATGTAGCTGTAGGATGCAAATCGGGGTGCAAAAGAAGACAGGAGGACGCACCATGCTGAAGAATGACCAGCTGGTCTACATTGGCCTGGAGCTGGTAATCGCCTGTCTGGCCGTGGCCGGGAACATTCTGGTGTGCTGGGCTGTGTGCCTCAACTCCAACCTGCAGAGCATCACCAACTTATTTGTGGTGTCGTTAGCGGCAGCCGACATTGCCGTAGGCCTGCTGGCCATTCCGTTCGCCATTTCTATCAGGTATCAAGGACACCCTTCACGTTGGATTGAATAGATGAAAGGGACACAGAATGCAAATAAATCACTTTTACAGCTGAATATATGAGGGCTGAAAATAGCGATTATTGAAGTATTCAATTGAGCTCTTGATTAAGAATCCTTTTTAATATTGATTTAATTGTGGGACATTTACTGTGTGGCAGAAATATTTTTGATGTGAAACAGAGAAACAGGCATGAGTGGTTGGCATGTCTCCCTCACAGCTTTGGAGTCCTAGGCTCAAGTCCAGGTCGGTCCATCTGTGTGGAGTTTGCATATTCAACTCGGGTCTGCGTGGGTTTCCTCTGGGTACTTCATTTTCCTCCCATATTCCAAAAACATGTATGGTAGGCTGAAATGAGATGAGAATAGAGAAACAATTGTTTAGGCATCAACATCTATTTTGATCATGGTTCCTAGATTTGCATTATTAATAGAGTATTACATTTAATGTCATCTCATTTTCTGAACTGCTAGGGGGTGCTGGAGCCTATCCCAGCTGACTTCGGGCCAGAGGCGGGGGAAATCCTAAATCGGTGGCCAGCTGATCGCAGGGCACGAGGAGACGGATAAGCATTCACACTCACACCCATACCTCGGGGCAATTTAGAGTGTCCAATCAGCCGACCATGCATGATTTTGGAATGTGGGAGGAAACAAGAGTACCCGGATAAAACCCACGCAGGCTCAGGGAGAACATGCAAACTCCACACATGTATACCGACCTGGATATGAACCCAGGGCCCCAACTGTGTATTAAATATGAATACAAAATAATGTCTTGACTGAACTTTCAAACTCTGCACAACCAACACAGGCCATGCAATGTGTCGATATCCAAAAATAGATATGTAGTGTATTAGAACAATGTAATTTGTCAAAAAATAATTTTAAATTATTTATTTATAAATAATTAAACACTTAGGTTGGGCTATTTACATTTTTATACTGCTTTTAACCAAACATTTTTAAGCTTATGTCATTTTGTTTGTACTTGTGGGGGCCCAGTCGGCCTCACAGTTCTAAGATTGAGGGTTGATTCCCAGGTTCGGACCTTTCCGCGTGTAGTTTTCATGCTTACGTGGGTTTTCTCTGGGTACGCCGATTTCCCCAAAACATTAATTGTTGGCTGGTTGAATATTTTAAACCAAACCTAGTGGGTAAGCGGTACAGAAAATAAATGAATGAATCGTCTAAACATGTCAGATGGGCACAAAAAAACAGGCCTTTTATACCAAAGGGTTTCAATTAGTTTACCAACAAATAACCAACTTCATTTTTTATTATTTTTTTTATTTTACATGAACCGTGACACCAGTACTGGCTTTTGTGCTGATTTCCATGGATGTCTTTTCATCGCTTGCTTCGTCCTGGTGTTGACACAGAGTTCCATCTTTAGCCTTCTGGCAATTGCTGTGGATCGATACATCGCTATCAAGAACCCACTCAGGTAAGATGGAAGAATTAGTAGTGAATTTCTCCTATACATCAAACTTTAACATTTGAAATTGAAATGTTTTCAAGTTTGCCCTTAAATCATTAGATCTTTCTGAAAATTGATCCTTGGAGAAAAAAGTTTGGACACTGCTCTAAAGATTGTCATTTGGCCAAAACACACCCCAAGCTCCTGTTGTTTAAACGTGCTTCATTAAAGCTTTTATTTTCACCCGGAGCTCCAGTACATTCTTCCATACTGAGAGGATATTTGTATTCACATAAGCCACAGCAGGTGACTCATTTGCATAAGCAGTTGCATAACGGCTTGGTTTTCGCCTTGTATCTGAGACTAAAGACTAGCGAGTCGCATGGGAAGACTCTAGAGTAACGGTGGAAAACCAACACAAAATACTCAGTCCTGCTTAAAACCCAGATTCCCTCTGTCCAAAGCTATAAAAAAATAGATTTAGAACTAAAAATTAGTAGTATTTAGTAGGAATTTTCTCTCATGACTTTATGATGAAAGGCCTCAGAGTAACTTTCAGTTTTGTATTTAATTATGCATTGTTATTTTGCAGGTACAACAGCTTGGTAACAGGGCACAGAGCAAAGGGCATCATTGCATTGTGCTGGCTCCTCTCTATAGCCATTGGCCTGACCCCAATGCTGGGTTGGAACAAAAGTAAGTGTAGTTTTTAATTTTGCACCATGAAAATTCTGGTTTGGTCGGCCCGGCAGATGAGTGGTTAGCACGTCGGCCTCACAGTTCTGGGGCCCTGGGTTCAAATCCTGGTCGGTCCACCTGTGTGTTCTCCCCGGGCCTGTGTGGGTTTCCTCTGGGTATTCTGGTTTCCTCCCACATTCCAAAGACATACATTGTAGGCTGGTTGGACACTCTAAATTGCCCCGAGGTGAGTGTGAGGGTTAGTAAATGGTTGTCTCTGCTTGTGCTTTGAAGCCCCCCACCGGCCTCTCCGCTGCTGCTGATTAGGTGATAGGACATTTTAGGAGGATTTAGGCAAAGTAGATGATGTTTAAAACCTCCAGACTATTGAGGGACTGTGTGGTAACATCAGTTTCAGTTTGCAGAATGTCCCCACCTCCTGTGTGTGGCTCCAGTTTCTTACCTAGTTCTACAATGTCTTGTGTGTCTTGTGTCTGTCTTGCTACAGCAACCAAGAAATTTTCCGCAAACGGAAACGTTTATTAATTCCTATATTGATAATGAATGTCAACTTGACTCACTCGCCTGACTTCGGTGCGGACAGGTGCGTCCTCAATTCCCGCTGGTGGTGTATGTCTATAAGTGCAGCTGGTTGTTTGTCTCTCTGTGTGCCCTATGACTGATTGACTGGCGACACGGTCTAGGTTGTAGTCTGCCTTTCGCCCAAAGTCAACTAGGTTAGGCTCAAGCAACCCCCTTAACAGGAAGCCCGGTATGGAAAATGAATGAATGTCAACTTGACTTTATTGCACAGGATTGAACGCCACCTCTACCGCCTCCAGCAGCTGCCCCGAAGGATTGACCGAGTGCTTCTTCGAAGGAGTTGTTACCATGGACTACATGGTTTATTTCAATTTCTTCGGCTGTGTGATGTTGCCCCTAATGGTGATGCTTGTGGTCTACGCTCATATCTTTATGGCTGCCCGGCGGCAGCTCCACCTGATGGGCCTAAAAAAGATCAGCCCTGCGACCCCTGCTATTGGAAAACCATCGTCCTCATTTCGTTCCACTTTCCAGAAGGAGGTGCACGCCGCCAAATCTCTTGCTATCATCGTGGGACTATTTGCTTTTTGTTGGCTTCCCGTGCACATCATCAACTGTTTTAACTACTTGTGCGACAGCTGCAACCGTCCGCACCACTGGGTGATGAACATTGCCATCATCTTGTCCCACGCCAATTCTGTCGTTAACCCCTTCATCTACGCCTACCGCATTCGGGAGTTCCGACAGACTTTTCGGAGGATTCTACGCCAGCACATTCTGGGCCAGAAAGATGGCCATGGTGTCCGGGTAGGGAGTGCCGAGGATCGAGACACGAGGAGTATCAAGCGGACTTTTTCACATATCAGTAAAGACGATTCATCGTGCGGCACCACCGTAGACAGTTACATCCTTGATTCCAACCAGTGGGCGTCAACCTTGGATACTCTACCAAACACTTGCATTCCCAATGGAAATACAACAGCGCAACAGCGGCAATGTTCATACCCCGAAGGGATCAACCGTGTGGAAGACAGAGAGACTGGAAGCTGTATTTTCTTTGTCAATGTTCAAAGTCTTCCCTACTCCCATAACCACACGATGGAATTAACAGAAGTGTCATAACAAAAATTATAATCCTAATTTTTGTCAGTGAAAAGCTAATCGTGCATATGTTTAATATGTTCTATAGTCTTTGGCGTGTCCAAGGAAATGTTCGTGCACTGAGTGTGTCTTAACTCTATTTCTGTTACCCTGAAATCCTAGATGTCTCACAATTTCTGTTTATGTCACAGGAAAGGAAGTTTCTGTTCAGGTCACATAAATGTTTTGCGAGGCAATTTTAATCCAATTATGTATCAGCATGGTATGCTGCAATTGAGTGGGGGATCGTGAATTTCAAACAGACGCCTTCAGCTAGGTCTGAATCAATCCAACCATTTAAATTAATTTTATGGCTATAAAACATTTACTGCGACACATAAAAAAAGCATCAACAATAACCTCATACAATTGAAATTTTATTTAGGAATATAGCCACATTTTACTCACCAAAAATCCTTTTTATCTGTACACAAAATCCATCCTTTTTTCTTTCCTCCTTTTTTTCTATTGCCATCGAAGCTAATGGTGAAAGTCGAAACTGTCCTGTCGTATTTTTGGCATACATTCTTATTCGATTTAGTGCTGAAAATGTTAATTCCCGGTTGTGACGGGCCAAAACACAACTAGGTATTGTCCGGAAACAGGAAGGCAATTCACAAATGAGTGAGGGGTGTCAAATAAAATATTTTATCTAGCCCCACGTTAACTTGGTAAGGTCTGGTCTGGTTTGATGAGCGATTTGATAACTGCTTAGCAACAGGTCATCGCTTCACTGATTTTGCAACCAAAACAAGATTGTTTTATCAGGTCAAATATGAGACCATATGCCCGCGATGGAGCTGCTTTTAGAGTCACGTTTGTAGACATAGACACACATGCACACAGTACACAAGGCTCTACGCTACAGACCACTCAGCGAGGGGTGTTTACAGAGAGGCCTCACACTGACGCCAATGTAGCGCTTAATGCAATGGAAATCAAATGCAGGGTTATTTGATCATGTTTTTTATTGTGCCATTACAATTTCTCTTTCACCATTAAAACCCCTTTTACTTCATGAAAGACTAGCTGTCTATCATTAAAGATCTTTTAAGTGCTTGACATGGCCTTGTGTTCAGGAACCGACACATTCATTCTCATGTAGCATTAGTTCATTCTATACTATGTAAATGTATTACTCATGCTTCGTTAATGAGGTTGAATACAAGTGTTTTTGTTACAGTTTTGTATCATTACAATTAAAAATTATGCTTAATCATACATATAAATAATGTGTTCTCATTTTTAGTGGTGGCCCGGTGTACAAGTGGTTAGTGCGTCGGCCCCACAGTTCCGAGATGGAGGGTTCAGACGTTCCTGTGGGGTGTTTGTATACTTGCGTAGGTTTTCTATGGGTACTCCTCCCACATCCCAAAAACATGCATGGTAGGCTGGTTGAATGCTCGAAATTGCCTCTAGCTATTGTGAATTTTAAATGTTGTCTAACCAATGATTGGCTGGCCACCAATTTAGGGTAACCCTACCTGGTGCTCGCAAGTAGCTGGGATAGGCTCCAGCGCCGCCTGCGACCCTTGTGAAAATAAGCGGTATACAAAATGGATAAATAATCGTTAGAAATGTCCTGTGCCTACAGCATCCATCACACTTGTACACGTTTGATCAGCTAATTCTGATAACTCCATCTTTGATAGACACATTTGATGAGGAAAAACTCATCCAGTATTAAATATAGTACAATGACTTAAGGAACGCCCCACGTAAAAAACTACAACTCCCACAATGCACCATGTGACTTAGCGGAAGTATTTTCTGTAAATGTGTGCTGCATTGTGGGAAGGCGGAAAAAGGCTCCATACGGCTAAAGAAATCGACGAACGCACGTTGTGGGGTTACTTTTGTTAATTTATCAAGCAGAAAAATCGTTTTCATTCACATCATCCCAGGTAAATACAACTTCAAAGCTTAAAGTTGATCGGTACTAGAATTCCATATCGTTTTTGTGCAATTGGTGGATTGAATCTGTGGCCGTAATTCATTCTTTCGTCCAACAGTTTCTCTTTTACATGATGTTGTGAGATTTGTATCAATTGCCACCCTGGTTTGTTATAATCACAGTATAGAGATCGGGTCGAATTTATGAGTAATTATTTAAAGTGTTTTTGTTCTCTGATTTGTTTCAACTTGATTGTCTTTATTGATGCTCTTTGCTAGCCGGTGGTAGCCATTAAAGTTAGCGTGCAATAGCTTCGCGCGCCACCTAATGCCCTACGCTTTAAACATGTACTAATAACTAAAACGCATACATTAATTTCACTGAATTTTTCACCGATCATGGCATTGTGGCAATCAATGTTCTAATTGTGGGTATATCCATGTCGCTATACCTTTGTAATAACATCGACTTCCTTCACGTAAGTGTTGTGCATCCACCTGGATTGCTTATAACGTGAAAAAACAGCAAATAGATGAAAACGATTGAGTTCCAATTCTTATTGCTCTTTTAGAGTCGATATGAACAAAACACGACCACAAAAACGGGCAACAATGAATTTTGTAGTACCAAGATTGTCCTGTGAGAGGCAGGATTGCGCCACAGGCATTTGAATCAAAATTATTTTTACAACTTGCGAACCACTTACCCTCACAAGGGTTACGGGGGGTGCTGGAGCCCATTCCAGACAACCTGAATCGGTTGCCAGCACAAGGAGACAGACAAATATTCATGCTCACACTCCTATCTTCGGGCATTTCAACCAGCCTACTCTGAATGTTTTGGGGGTGTGGGTGGAAACCAGAGTACCTGGAAAAAACCCACACAAGCCTCCGAAGAACATACAAATTCTACACAGTGAGGACCAGTCTGAGATTGAACCCTCGACCCGAGAACGTTGAAGCCAGTGTGCTAACCACTTGTGATGATGTCATGATGATAAAATATTTTTGTTCACCCTTCAAACATTATTTATACATTTGTTCCATGATTAAGAATTTTGCGCCAATATATAACAAGTGGATAATCTCTGTTTTGCATGTTTTAGAAACCTAGCTCAAGATGTCCATCGGCGTGCCCATCAAGGTCCTGCATGAGGCTGAGGGCCACATTGTGACCTGCGAGACCAATACTGGAGAGGTGTACAGGGGCAAGCTTATTGAGGCCGAGGACAACATGAACTGCCAGGTGGGATACTGCTTGTGACGCCCAGTTTTGACTCAAAATTTGGGAACTCTTTAACGCCAACTTTATTCAAAAGTGAGAGCCCCCATCCGGACTTTTTTCCATATCTCCCTCCACCAACACACCTGAATAAAATAATTTGGATCACTATCAAGCTTCTGGGCAGCTTGCTGTGGAGTTGATCATTTGATTCAGGGTTATTAGAGGAGGGAGATATGGATAACTGACCGGACTTGGCCACCCCTGGTTTATGCTGTGTTACTGACTGGTTTAGGCCAAGTTGAGACTTGGAACGATGAAGTATCACTTGAAAACATTATAGTCTCTATTGTAATTTGTATTGATGTTGCAAGAAGAACATAGAGTTGTGGATTTGACCTCTGCTTTTCCTCCCTTTTTGGCAGATGTCTAACATCACAGTGACTTATCGTGATGGGCGTGTGGCCCAGCTGGAACAGGTGTACATCCGCGGCAGCAAGATTCGCTTCCTTATTTTACCTGACATGTTAAAGAATGCGCCCATGCTAAAGAGTATGAAGAATAAAAACCAAGGCTCTGGTGCCGGGAGAGGAAAGGCAGCTATTCTCAAAGCACAAGGTCAGTCACACGCTTTGAAATCTTGATTTACACAATCCTGTTCAGGGCTGACCACATAATAGTATTATGTCCAGTATAAAATGTTTTTTTTTTAACCTGGTATAAAATTTAAGTTAGGCTCTACAATATGTTTATAACTTATGGTTTCAGGTGTTGGGATTGGCTCAGAGGTGAAAATATTTAGATCGGTACATTCAAAGTTGCTAAATTGTTCTTGTCTTTCTCTACAGTGGCTGCCAGAGGCAGAGGCCGTGGTGGAATGGGAAGAGGGAATATGTTCCAAAAGAGACGATAATTGCTGCAGCTTTTGCTTTTTGTATAGTTTTTTTCACCTTTAATTGGTTGTTTGTTCTAGATTACATGTTGCAGCGTATTTCTTGGATTTCCTCAGATTTTTTTTTTATTCCAGAATAAACACACTTCAATTTGAAGCGTATTGTTTTTTTTTTGTGGATTTAAGCATTCGAGTCATTTTCAGCACTATTCAAATGTATTCAAAAATGTAGTTAACATTGTATTGTTTCCTCCTGCAAACTTCACACAGACAACCTGGACTTGAATCCAGGACCTGTGAGGCCGACGCGCTAATCACTCGCCCCATTGGGCCGCCTAATATAAGTATACTCTAGTAGTATTTCTATAAACTGATGAAGCCTTTTTGACCAAGCTTCATGACAACACTAGTCATAGCCTGCAAATTAAGCCTCACACATACTAATAGTGGTTTGCAAATGTTTCTTCATTTGGCTTACATTATCATTTATTCATTTAATTTTTGCACTCCTAGGCATATTCCCTATTCACCACTAGAGGCGCTAATGTACCACCATCCAACGAAAGGGTGAATAAAATTTAGGTCATAAGATAAACAATATTTATCCTAAAGCCAATAGTCTCACTCAGTGGACGTTGCTTCTCCCTGATTTATTATCTATTTTCATTTTTCACTCATCCCCCTGCACCCTCAGATCTCCTTTTTTCATTTTTTTTCTGAATGATAATAGTATTTCGTTGTGAGGCACTTGCTCACTCCGTCACAACATTGGTCGTTTTCACTTGGAGTCAGCTAGGTTTCACATCTCCACCGCGGAAATCGCACCATACACATTTGTGTAAACCTAAGTAATACGACAAGGTAAGTTTTTATTTTCCAATAGAAAAAATCTGTTAAGTAGATGCGAGCATCCTTGCCCCCCGTGTTGACAACATCTGGACCTCGACCGGGGGAGGCAGCAGTGGCTAACGTTAGCCAAGTTAGCCTGCTGAATTCGGCGACTATTACCCCTTAAATGAATTCGGATCGCTTGCCAGCAATGTGTTTTTTTGTTGATTAATTAATAATCAAGTGTCTTTCCGCCTCAGCATTGCGAATTTATTTCTATTTTAGTGCTCGCAGCTTTGTGTTACAACAGGAATATGCATTATTGAGAGTACTGAAGTGCCCATGAGAAAAATTAGGACATTGAACACATCATTGTTTGACACGCTCGTGATGACATGCAATCCTAACGCTTTTACTTAAACACCTTGAATACAACACTTGTCTTGGTTGTTATTATGTATTAATTCAGCTGGTGCAATGTTCATATTACCGACTTTAGTTGGGGCATATAAAGCATTCACGAATTATTGTTTAGGTCAGTGAGTGTTCAGTTCAATCCAATTTGAAAAATGGCATTTAATAACTGTTTACCAAGATGGGAAAAAACTGTTGATATGAATCATATCAACAGTTTTTCCACTCTTATTCATCACAAACTATGGTTGATCATAATGTTCGACCACAGTTTGTGATTCCACATTGAATTGAATGCTTTTATTGTTATTATACAGTAGAAGTATGATCTTGAGCCAAAATCTGACCCTTCCCGAAATTCGGGTCAGGCCTAAAATGTCAATCATTACTTTGGGTTCGGGTTGGGTCGGGCTTCTCTCTCCTATTTAAAAAAACAAACAAACAAATAAATAAATGTTTTAAAAATGGATACTAAAATGATGTCTGGATACCAAACTAAGGAATACTTGTTAAAAAATAAATAATTTGGAATTTTGGATAAAACAGAAGGCACTGTAATGAAATTGCAATTGGAGGCGGGGCCACAGAACCAACCTGGAATTAGAAAATTTAAAACAAAATTAGAATTTGTTTTGTGTAAGGTTAGATTAAACATATTTTTGAGTGTGTCTGCATCGTAATCCCAGTTCATTAAATAAAATTGGTAATCCCAGTTCATTAAATAAAATTGTTATGTTATGAGCGCCTTGCCGTGCAAAAAGTCCCCCCCCTCCACGAAATTCGTCAAATTTTAGTACTATTAAACACAGTTTAGTACTATTAAACCAATAGTTATTTTTTACTTTGTTAATAGATGTCGTATTAGAACAAATAAAAATGTTTTTCCAATCCAATTTTCTGTTTTTGGTGTTTTTTCAGAGAGTTGGAACAAATCAATTTGTTTTTAGTTCATTTCTATGGGAAACGTTCATTTGAGTTACGATTAAATCGACATACGAGCTCAGTCTCGGAACGCATCAAGCTCGTATCTTGAGGTACCACTGTACATTTTCGGAGTTGGCTTTCAAGAGCTTACCTCGAGCCTCAGTTTGTTTGCCTTCAAATACTCCAGAACAGAAAACAAATGTACAGCATTGGGGGTACGAGGTCAGGGCCCAACGCTAATACTAGGAATGATCTGTTTCATGTCACTTTGTTTGGTAAGACAAATTTACTTGGAAATTGAGGCCCACACTTAAATTTTGAAAAAAAGCTAGTTAAGTAGTTTTAACAGTAATTAGTCTATTAAAATACCTCACTTAACAATGCAGTAAAGACTGTATTTAAGATTCGGGGTGTTTTGTTTTTGAGCTGTGATTATGTCACATACCTGTCAACCTCGAACCATTTGTGATCTTACCAAATTTTGTTTTCGCCCTTACATATATGTATAAATACATGGAAAATCTTACCACTTTACTTTTTTGTAAAAAATCACGAACAACAAGTAGAAAATGTATGTTTATGTGTTTATTGCTTTCAAAGTTCCAAAATGAAACGAAATGTTTATCATGATCTTTTTTTTTTAGCCAATCAGAGGCGCCGGTACATATTATATGTACCGGCGCCTCTGATTGGCTAAAAAAAAAAGATCATGATAAACATTTCGTTTCATTTTCGTTTCAAGTGATATATGATATATCACTTGGCAGACATGCGTTTCCGGGAAGAAACAATGGCGGATGGTGAAAAATGGCTAGAAAGTGCCTTAATTTATTTTTTTTTCTCAAAATCACCGTTTAGCGTACCATTTTCATGTGTACAGCGTACCAATATAAAAATGGGCTTTCAGTTGTACCAATTACGGCGAGAACGTACCAGTTGACAGGTATGATGTCAGTATCTAAGTGTAGTCGTTTGAGGATGCTCATCCGTCCATTTACACAAGCTTATCTCTTACAGAGATCACTCACAGAGTTGCCTTGTTAATCTCTTAATGAATCAGTAGATCCTCTGTTCATCCAAATGGCCCCATGCCATACTCGTTCGTACCTGTGTTTCTTTAGGATTGCGTTTGCTTGTAATGCTCTATTCAAGTGACTTAGGTCACCATCCTCATACAAGCTGTTTGTTAACCCAGTATTTCTTCACTGATCGTAGGAAAAGTAAAACCATGTGTAGTGGAGCATCTGGAGTGGGCAGCTGCTGTTTGAAAAGGCTTGAATCAGACTGCTTTTCAGATTTTTTTTCCAATTGAGCTGCTGTGATCACAGTGCATCAGTAGAGTTAAAGGCTGCAGACAGATTTTTAGTGACTGCGGCTACTTGCAGAGATTTTCCTCGAGGTTTTGTGGCTTTTTCAGACAGCAAATGCTTCCTCGCTTATTTGAGCTTTTTGCCTGGAAAGCACACCTTATGGAGAAACACTACTAATTTCGCCATACGCAGCTGGGGATGATGACAATTAGGCTGTTGTCGAGTCGATGATGATGACAAAGCCTTTGTCCGATGATGATGATGATGATGATTATTATTATTATAATGGCAAACATGGCGCTTATTGTGACAGATACTTTTCGTTTTAGAAAACAATAAGGAAAAAAAATATTAAGTAGTGTCTACAAAATGGTTAAGTTGTCCCAATGTGTGAGTGGTTAGTGTGTCGGGCTCACCATTCTGGGGTACTACGTTTGAACCCAGGTCAGTAGACCTATGTGGAGTTTGTATGTTCGCCCCGGGCTTGCATGGGTTTTGCATGCAGTAATCCCTCGAATATCGCAGCTTCAAGTATAGCGTTTTCACTACATTGTGTTATTTTTTCTGGGGGAATTTCTTTTAAAATAATTTTAAAAAATGTGTACGTTCATAAAAATGTGAAAACCCACGCCTAAATTCACAAGCAGAAGCCATCCCCCTGTCATCAGCTTGCTACTAGGACTCAGCACCAAAATAAAATAAAAATAAATATTATAATTATTTTTAAATTGGGGTGACCCTACTTCACGGTTTTTCATTTATTGCGGCCGTATCTGGTCTACATTAACTGCAAAAATCGAGGGATTGCCCCTAAGTATGAGTAAGAGCGTGAATGGTTATCCCTCTCCTCCAATTACCTGGGAAAATTGTCGGTATACAGTATATATATTTCATTGCTATGGAGCGTCAAATCAATGAAAGAGACAGACTCGAGAAAAGGCCAATTTGGAACAATTCCCAATTAATAAAACATCACTCAATGCTTCGTATCCCATGTACCCATTTTGCTGTGTTAAGTCAAGATTAGTTGTCGTAGTAGTTTGCATTAGAAATATTTTCTTTTCTGTCCTTCAGTGTTTTTGTTTTTATTTTACTTTTAGGCAAAACTCCCTTGAGTTTTCCATCAGATGGAGCAGATGTTGTGGGTGTTTGGAAAAAGGCAGCATGTTCCCTTGTCACGTAACTGCTTGGCCTGCCGCTGAGCCCGGTGCCGCTTGCGGCGGTCATGGACTAGCTCCGCAACCTTCCCAACCGCTCCCCGATCTGCTGTGCAGCTGTCCCTCAGCACCGTTGGACACCCACCCTGAAACGCCGTCGCCAGATCCTATGGAGTCCCAAATTGTGGTCACAGAATGTGAACCTAGCACACCATCTGGAGCGCCTGGCGGGGAGGAGGTAGGATGAAGCGCAACATAAAGATGACATCGCTTACTAAGTAGGCTTCAACGCTTCAAAATCAAAATGCGATTTGAAATATGAATGATATTTACATACTCGTAGACATTCAGGGGACAGAAATGAAATGTTTACACAAGTCTGTTTAAATGTCAAATTTTTGTAGTTGGGAAAAAAAATCGTATTATTTGTCTTCTTTACTGTCCCTATATTTGCTCTCATTATAGGTAGAAGAAATGGACAGCTCGGAAACGCCTCCATTCGCCAATCTGTCCTGTGACATCCTCTTGCATGCTGTCGGGCGTTCAGGGACTCTGTTGCCTGCCAGTGAGGAGCAAAGAGCCCGGCTTAGCTTGTCAGACAGGAAACTGTCGCTGCAAGAACGCTCGCATACGCTGACATCGCCCTGTAGTTCCCCAGGACTCAACGGTCGCTACATTTATCCGTCGTTACCCTACTCTCCCATCACATCGCCCCACTCCTCTCCACGCTTGTCACGTAGGCCCACTGTGGAATCCCATAGTGTCTCTATCACAGACCTCCAGGTATTGTATAACATGAAATCACTTTCAGTTGCTTTTGAAAATCACTTAGCAAATTAACATTCAGTGGTACCTTGAGATATGATCTTAATGCATTCCGGTACTGAGATCGTATGTCGATTTACTCAAATCAGCCCATAGTAATGAACTAAAAACCTATTAATTTGTTCCAACCCTCTGAAAAAGCACCAAAAACAGGATTTTGGATTGGAAAAACATTTTATTTGTTCTAATTCGCAATTTTCAGTGTTTTCTTCCCCCCTTCACTCAACCCGGTAAGAGAAAGGTATCAAATTTTAATACGAAATTAAAATTAAGTTTAGTGTAAGGTTAGATTAAATTTATTTTTGAGTGTGTCTGCATCATAATCCAAATTCATTTAAATTTGTTTATGTGATATTATGATTCACCGGTGCAAAATGTCTCCCTGGCTCGGTTGGAACAAATTAATCAGTTTTTAGTTCATTGCGATGGGAAACGTTTGTTCGAGTTACGAGAATATCGACATACGATCTCAGTCCCGGAACAAATTAAGATCATATCTCAAGGTACCATTGTATATGGATAGTATGGGGTTTGTTCCTCGTCTTATATTTAGAGTGCAGATTCTTTTAACATGCCGCCCCAATAACAACGCTGCTTTTAAAAATAGCAACTTACCTAGTCACTTTTTTCCTCCATAGCAAACGATTCTTTGTAGTCTGGCTTCAGATATTTTTCAGCAGTGTCTTTGTTCTCATCCATCTTTTGAACCTGCTGTTTGGGAGGAAAAAATAAATGAACGGCTGGAGGACAAAATGTTCTTGTAAATCTCATAAAAGTTATCTGCAGAGTTGAAAACACTGCATGATAAGAAAAGAATGATTCCGCTATTTCTCGAGTTATTTAGAATGTTTACGTTTTACAATAAAATATTTATATATACATATAATGATTTATGCTCACATTTATAATAGTATCCCAGAATAACCCCAACAGTTGCTGTAATAGCAATGCAGTTCTGTACATGGATAATTTAATAGGTGTTTGGTTCTTGAAAATGTTGAATTATTTTGTTTTCTAACAAACTGTTCAAAGCATTTAATACACACAAGGTCAACCAGCTTTCATAAGATTTCCATGTCGCTCATGTTTTTAAGAAATGCTAAAAGCTTTTGTTTTTTTTCAAGCATCTAATTGCTCCATTCATTTGAAAATTTAAGACGTTCATCTTCTCTTTCTTCTCCTCAAGGACTGCGTTCAACTCAACCAGTACAAGTTGAAAGATGAGATTGGAAAGGTACAACCGAATCACTTCCATTTACCAACTCCCCCGTCACTTTTCCCCTTACACCTCCTGCTTTTCTGTCAATAGTATTTGTCGTGGAGAACAGGATATGAGCTTTATGACACCACCCGACTGTCCTAATTTCAAATCTTTGTATAAACCAGCCGGCCCACTTGATAGTTCTAAGCTGAATGAGAGGCTGGTATAAATAGGACTCTCCAAAGAGTTGTGCTAGTCTCTGTAGATCCTACTTGTCAATGTAGATTTTCAATTGTATTTAGTGTAAATGGCTCTTAATTTGGAGAAAAAAAATGTCGGAATTAGCATTTGAGCAAAGGCTGATGGGGAAAAAGATCAATTAAGATTTTACAAATTTTTATGGTTTCTTTAAATAAAACGCTGTAAACTATAAAATCAATTAGTTTCTACCTGTTTTAATTCAATAAATCACAGATGAGACAGTACATTTTAAGATTGTTTGCCTATAAAAAATATACCATGCCATTAGAATGAGTGGATGGACGCTCTGGATATTTTCGCAGTGATTGTTTGAATTTCAGCTTTTGACCTCCTCTGTGCTTGTGTGGTCTTTATACAGCAATCTGGTTTGCCCCAGAAAAAAAGCATCCGACAATCTAATTGAAGACACTAATATGTAGAACAGGAGCCTTGCAATTTCCTATGAGCCACTCCCAAGTAATGAATCGCTCCCAGAATCAGCCGCAATAGGGTCCATTATCCAATGTTTTTATTTATTTATTTTTAAAGATTTTTTTTCTTAACCCATTTCCGTTCCTCTGTTTAGCTAATGAAATTGGATAGATTTCAAGTAGGGCCTCTCATCTTTTGATATTTCTGAAAAAGACCTTCAGAGAAAAATAGTTTGGACATAACTGATGAAAAGAGTGTAAGCTTTTGCAAATGGGATGGATTGATATTCTTAACACTTGACTTTCATGCCCATTCCTAATGCACGTCATGTCTATAACTAGATAAGAAAGAGACTCCTATGAAGTAGAGACATTGGCACTGCCTCTTCAATCTGCTCTTCTCAGCAGAAACCAATCTATTTTTCTCTCCCTTCTCTCAGGCGTGTTATCAAATTTCCTTTTTCATTTCTGTGAGAGCTTAATGCATTAATCTCCAATTCCCTAATTATCTTAAAATAACAAATGAAAGACTCAGAGAGAGATGAGGCTTATAGCACTGTTGTCATTCCTGTAACTCATGCTCATGTTTTCATATTTGATCTTGTGTGTTAGTCATCATCTGTTGTCACTCATGAAGCATTGACAGCTGCTTTATTGCACGTCGATGGCTCCTGTTACAGTTTATGGTTTGCTCCCTTCTCAACGCAGGGCTCCTATGGTGTTGTCAAGCTTGCTTACAACGAAGACGACAACACCTACTATGTGAGTCATTGACACGCTCGACACAACATGCATAAATATGCACAACACTCGTGTACACTCTTGCATCTCTGGTCCCTTGCCACTTCTCACATAATCACACACATATATCACGCTTGTGAAATTCTCACATCAGCAAAAATACATCAGTCCAACATTTCACGTTTGCCGTGGATTGCTATGGTTATTAAACATTATGACACAAACAGAATGTCATTTCCAAATAGTTTTAATTACTCTCCTAGGGGGCAAAGTGATTTATTGGTTTGTGAGTGTGTGTGTGTGTGTGTATGTTAAGATTCTCTTGCTACGTTTGTCCAAACCGTGCAACGTAGAGAGTTGATTTTTTTTATAGTGGCCAGAAACATTATTCCACCAGGTTGCACATTCAAAATTCCTCAATATAAAAATCTGTATTACCTGTGGAAGTAATGTTTTATATACAATTTAAACATCACTGCAACATATGAAAGAGAAAGAAAGGGTGCATTTTCTGAAATTCCCCCCTGTCAATGTTTCATAACATTCGCCAACAATTAAAAAAATATATAATTTTTAGTTGCTGATTTGAAACCTTCTGCAGTTTTGATAAATATCCTTCTGTGTTGCAAAAATATATTTAAATGAATTGACAAAAGCAGTACAAGAGTTTGCATGAATACAAAAATTATATTTTGACCTAAGTAAACTTTTCCCATTCACATCCATGTAGGCAATGAAGGTTCTGTCTAAGAAAAGGCTAATGCGGCAAGCAGGTTTCCCACGTAAGTAACTATTCTTACATATTTTAAGCTTTTTTCTACGACTAATACTACAATTTAATTTCTCCCCTGTCAGGACGACCACCCCCTCGGGGTGTCAAAGCATTTGCTGAGGGCCCCCCTCAGCCCAAAGGGCCTCTGGAGCGGGTCTACCAAGAGATTGCCATATTGAAAAAGCTGGACCATTCTAATGTGGTCAAACTTGTAGAGGTGATTAACAGTTTTTATTATAGTTAGCTTTTGTAGTAGACTACTAATTAAATTGATAGATACAAGTAGGAATACATGTATGGCAAAAGGTAAGGGTGCCTTGGCCTCCATTGGGACTACAAAAACTAGAAAAACAAATATCTTTAATATTTGGACATTGAAATTCGGGAGCATACATATTTTAGATGTAGTGTTGTTTTATTCACGTTTGTAATTCTGTTGTTTTCTTCTTTACTCATGTTCCAGTGTAACTTGCTAAAGTGTGTAATGTTTTCAACTTGAACATCATTTTAAAGGACACAATGCTAACATTTGTTTCAATGAACATGTTTTTTCCTCATCAGGCACCAAATTAATCCAGAAAAAACATGCAATTTAAATTCGATTGAAAACAAGTACATATTCTTTTGCAATCTTAACATGTTCATTCCCTCCTATTCAATGAATGTTTAACATATTCCATCAACTCAAGTGCACTTTTCATTCCTGAAAGTTGTTTATAAACCTACTGACAGATTGTCATTCAAACCAAAAACCTCTGAATTCTGAGCTTGTTCTGCTAGACCTCTATTCAGAAACAAATTTACTTGGATCGGAATCAATTGAAAAAACAATTGCTAAATACGATTTAATTAATTTTAGTTTCTCAACATGAGTGCAGGGAAATGGATGCCTTCAGTGTGTATTTTTAAAATTTTATCTCTTTGATTTGGCGCCAGGTTTTGGATGACCCCAGTGAGGACCATCTGTACATGGGTATGTTGTGGCCAGGTCACATTACTGCCCAATACTTGCACATTTGTAGAGAAATATTGAAATAAAAAAGTCATATTAACTATGTGAACATGGCATAGCCACTGTAGTTAATAATTTTTCTGTTGTACGTGCTGCAAAGCTTTCCTTACTAATTACATGTTTGCATTACAGTGTTTGAGCTGGTCAAGCAGGGGTAAGCCTAATCCTCTTTTATTGTTGTTTGTTGACTGGAATGAGATCAACCTCATTAGTTTTGATTGCTAATTGCACGTGTTTACATATATGTGTGTGTGTGTGCATGTGTATGTGTATGTTCAGGGCTGTGATGGAGGTGCCAACAGATAAACCATTCGGCGAGGATCAGGCTCGCTTTTATTTCCAGGATCTGCTCAGGGGAATCGAGTATTGTGAGTCCTGAACACATGCTTTTAGTAGTCACTTAGTCTTTGACTCCATTTTTATTTCGACAATAACTCAGATAAGCTCTATTTTTACAGTGGTACCTCGAGATACGAGCTTAATTTGTTCCGGGACTGAGCTCGGGAGAGAGAGCAACGCACTCGTAACATAACACATTTAAATGAACTCGGATTACGATGCAGACACTCAAAAATAACTTTAATCTAACCTTATACTAAACTAAAATCTAATTTTGTTTTAAATTTTGATACCTGTGTTCTCTCGGGTTGGCTCTATTTGCCACGCCCCCACCTCCTTTCAGATGCAACCTATCGAAGACTGTTTGCTTTTGACTTCCCTTTAAAATATTCCCAAAATGATACACAAAATAGCCAACGAGAAGTAATATAGTATAAGCCATTCACACTGACTAATGGGAAAAAAAACACTGAAAAAATGCAACGCTCCCCCTAGTGCTCGTAGAGACATGACACGGGGGAGTTGCTCGTATATCAAAATTTGTCTTGTATCTCAAGATAAATATTTGCCCGAAATTTTACTCCGATCTCAAATTGCTCATATGTCGAGGGCACTCGTATATTGAGGTACCACTTTATTTGATTCATTTTAATACATCATGGCTTGTTGATTTTGTCACAGTGAGGAATAACTTATTCTCTCAATTCTACAGTGCATTATCAGAGGATCATCCACAGAGACATCAAGCCCTCCAACCTGTTGGTGGGCGAGGACGGACACATCAAGATTGCGGACTTCGGCGTAAGCAACCAGTTTGAAGGAGCTGACGCCCTCCTGACTAGCACCGTGGGAACGCCTGCCTTCCTTGCCCCCGAAACGCTGTCAGATACTCGAAAGAACTTCTCCGGCAAGGTGACGTAGAAGTCGGCTATCTAGTCAGCAGCAACCAGAAATACTAAGCCTAGAGTGTCCAAGCTTTTTGTCCTTTGGGCGCTTTCAGAAAAATCAAATCCTTCCAATCTTATATGTTAAAAAGAGAATTAAGTATATAATATGTATATTTTTAAGTATTGATTAATTGGCTGTGGGCCATATTCAATGGTATCTTCATAATTTTCTGTGGGGCAATCAAAACTGTGGCAGGCTGCCGATGGCCCATGTGCTGTAGTTTGGACACCGTTATGCGAAGCAGTCAAACCAAGCCCAGTAATGGTTCTTACAATTCAATTTCATATAACAATAAATGCATTCTTAATATTCCCACAGGCTTTGGATGTTTGGGCAATGGGTGTGACACTTCACTGTTTTGTCTTTGGAGTGGTGAGTTATTTTAATATAGATTATTTTGTTCTTTGATAGTATGAATAGGACCCAAAACATCTGCTTATTTGTTTGTTAGTGTCCATTTATGGATGAACGCATCCTCAGTCTGCATCACAAAATCAAGACGCAACCTGTGGAATTACCTGTAAAGTAAGTATGTCTTATTTACACCTTTACATTTCTAACCATGAAACTTAAATAAGAGTTGTATTGCAACAGTACCGAGATATCAGATGACCTGAAGGATTTGTTGTTGAAAATGCTAGACAAGAATCCTGAAACAAGAATATCAATTCCACAGATGAAGGTAAATACTTTAAATAAAAGACAGTGGTACCTCTAGGTACGAGGTTAATTCGTTCCGGGACTGAGCTCGTATGTCGATTTACTTGTAACTCAAATGAACGTTTCCCATAGAAATGAACTAAAAACAAATGAATTTGTTCCAACCCTCTGAAAAAACACCAAAAATAGTATATTGGATTGGAAAAACATTTTTATTTGTTTTAATTCGCCATCTATTGACAAAGAAAAAAAATAATGAGTGGTTTAATAGTACTAAAATGTGTTTAATAGTACTAAAATTAGACAGATTTCGCGGAAGGGAAAGAGAGCGGGACAGAAGGGGGGAGTTTTTGTAACGCGCTCGTAACTTAAATGAATAAATATGTTGGGGTACTTGTATGTCGAGGTACCACTGTAATTGACTACTGAAAGCGCTTCAAGTAGCTAAGTGGGATGTTATGAATTTCTAATTTTGTGTTCAGGTCCACCCATGGGTGACGAGGCATGGTGCAGAGCCTCTCCCTCCAGAAGATGACAACTGTTATATGCTGATAGAAGTGACAGAAGAGGAAGTGGAGAATTCTGTGAAACATATTCCAAGCTTGGCAACTGTGGTATGTACCGATAATGATAGGTGTAATACTTAGTAAAATTGGTCCAGACATTAGGCTATTCGCCTAAAATAATTGCATGGGGTTTTTGTTGGTCACTCTCTAATGGTTATTTAAGTTTAGTTAAGTTACTAAATTCAATCAAAATGATAAATTCTGTTTTTGGTCAGATTCTGGTGAGAACCATGTTGAGGAAACGCTCCTTCGGGAACCCCTTTGACTGGGCACGTAAAGAGGGATGCAGCAGCTTGTGCACATCAGGACAGATGTAAGAATGCAGACATTTGTTCACACCTAAATGATTTTAATTGATTTTAAATGATTTATTATTGTCATCTGATTTTGCAATCACTGAGAAAGTGAAGGCGGCCAGGTGGTCGAGTGGTTAGTGCGTCTGCCTCACAGTTCTAGGGTCGAGGCTTCAATCCCCAGTCGGTCCTCGCTGTGTGTAGTTTTTATATCCTCCCGGGCTTGCATGGGTTTTCTCCAGGTAGTCTAGTTTCATCCCACATTACAAAGACATGCATGGTAGGCTGATTGGACACTCTAAATTGCCTCTGGGTATGAGTGTAAGCATGAATGGTTGTCCGCCTCCTTGTGCCCTGCGATTGGCTGGCCACCGATTCAGGATGTCCCCTGCCTACTGGTCGTAGTTAGCTGGAATAGGCTCCAATTGAGTGGGATAGGATCCAGCACCCCAACGAGCCTTGTGTGGATAAGCGGTTTGAAAAATGAATGAATGAATGAATACTGCTACATTGGCGTGCTATCAGTATATTTTTAGCATTTTTTAACTTTAAAAACTTGAAAATTTAATGAATGAAAACAGATTTTGTAGCATTTATACTAAGCACAGATTGCCAATTAGCCGTTATTCAACCACAGTACAGTGGTACCTCGACATACGAGTGCCCCTTGGTCTATCTCTTGGTTGCATCTGAAAGTCAGTGTTGAGGCGGGGCGAATAGAGCCAACCCGGGAGAAGGTATCAAATTTTAAAACTAAATTAGAATTAAGTTTAGTGTAAGGTTAAATTAAATTAAATTTTGAGTGTGTCTGCATCGTAATCCAAGTTCATATAAATTTATCTATGTTATGTTACGAGCGCGTTGCCATGAAAAAGACTTTCATGGTTGTTCTCTCTCACTCTCTCCAAGTACTTTCTCTGTCCAGACAAATTTGCGTTCATGCTTGATTCATTTCTTGCTTACTTGTGTATATTCTCTGACAGGAAACAGAAGCCTGAAAACAGGACAAGGAGCATTGAGCACCCTTACGTCGGACAAGACGATGCTCTCTCCTAATGCAGTAGGTTTTTCAAAGTTCTTCCCAATATCTCTTTAGCTGCCAGTTTTTCACGTTAGCCCGGACTCAACGAAGAGGAAACCACGAGTTATTTAAGGGGAGACTGTGGGAACGATCTTCTTCTCTTTGCATGCTTCGTTAAGCGTTGGCGTGCTCTGTTTCATGCTGCTGTGTGTCCACATCGTTCTTTCGCCATACTTGACAACTCTTTCAGGTAGGGTGGGAGAGGGGCAGGGGGTTAGTGGCGATGAGTCTGCACACTTCAGGAAGTCAGGGAAATATTAGCACCATTTTTTTCCAAATGAAATTTAAAAAATATATTGACTGCCTCACTATTGAAGGTGTTTTAGTGTCTAATGTAACCTATTTTATTGATGAAGTCGGGTATAAAGGGAGTGACTAATTGTTTACTACTGCATTTATTCTTTTAAAGGTATTTCACTTACTTCTGACCATTTACTAACAATAGAAAGCTTTAAAATCACTTGGTGTAGGGTAGCAGGTTTTTCCTTTTCAACACTTGGTGCAAAATAGTAGAGAAAGAGTTTTGGAAGGTATACTGTGTTTCTGTTGAATCCTTTCAAATGACTTTAAGGAAGTTTCAAAAATCACCATACTCGCTTTTTATTATTCAGACTCCAGACTATCAGTACAGCTAAGGTTTAGTTCCAGTTTTAGAAACCTTTATAACAGCCACGCTTTTCCAACATTCTGGCTTTAGGTAGCGATCTGTTCACAGGACTCGAGTTAAGTTTATACCTCATTATCGTTACGACAACCTGAAATCAGTAAGGGTTGACCCTTACCCCAAAATGGATTGGATGTCTAGCGACGTCAATGAGAAACATCTCCATTCGTTGCCAGTACTCCTAGGTAAAATGTATTGGATTTAAAAAAAAAAGTTTTTGTTTTTATATGAATATTTGATGCATTTTTAAGGCAATTGATAATTAATATACTTAGTCGCGAATGATACCTGACACACAAAAGAAAAAGACGAAAGTACTTTCAGTGTAACGCTTTTTGTGAGAGATACGGACCAAAAAAAATCAAGTGATAGATAGACAATTAACTGACAAAGATACCACAATGAACTGGGTTACATTCGCGGAGAAAAATCTAAGGTTGCCTTTGCCGAACTTCAGATGGAAGCCAGTCAACTGATGTGAGGCACTTACCGTATTTTCTCGCGTATAAGCCGCCCCCACGTACAAGCCGCACTTGGTCATCGCAGAGATATTTCTAAGATACTGTATAAATCAAAAGGATTGCACATTCCGAATGGGAAGTCATCATCAGAAGGGGGGAAATGGAAAAGCTATTTATTCATTCTCGTGCTGATTTTCAGAAAAATTAAATAGGGATACGTACAGAAAAAAAACGGTTTTATACTAATTCGCCCAGTAATTGTTGTTTTCTTACTGCAAAACAGAAAGTATCCAACAAATGATAAATGTTAATTTGCTGACATCTTCTGGTGAATAGGAGTATAGCAACGCAGTAAAGTCATGATTCAGTCATTATTTTTTTAAGTTAAAATACGGCTTATATGCGAGAAAATACGGTAATATTTGTTCTATATTCTGCATTTTTTATTTCAATCATTTGGATTAACACTCGCTTCTTGAACCTCAAGTGAAACTCGTGAATGTTCCTATTTGTGATTTTGTATGTAAAAAAAAGGCACTGATGTTCTCATATGCTTGCACATTTTAAAAAATACACAAAAAATCGGACTGAGTATAATGTTTTTTTTAATGTAAAGCAACATAAAGAACCTTTAATTACATTTTGAAATAGAGTTGCTATAACTACTACTTTTTTGTAATTATCTATGCATGAAATTAAAAAAGCAGACGTGCCATGGTGGGGTGGGCTGACTAACCAATATTAATTAGTTAGTGTTTTTTGTATTTGTGATACTTTTTTTCATGTTTTGTTTCCTTCTTTTTTAGTTTTCACTGCAATGTTAGAATCGATTTAAATCACCAAATTTGTCTACAGTAATACCTCGCCACTTTGCGGATGGATTTTCGCAGATTCACCAGATCGACCAAATATGTATGAAAAATTATAGTGTAGGAACCATAGTACAAACTTAAAATAGGGAACGACAACTCAGAATTAGAGAATATTTTACTGGCTACTTTGAGACTTAAATAATCGTACGAAAAGTCTTTTAAACGTCCAAATATAATATAATACAATTAAATAGATTAATAGATAAATAGATAAAAACACTGTCCCTACATTGTGGTTATTCATCTATTGCGGCACGTCTTGGAACCTGTTAACCGTGATAAATGAGGTATTACTGTAATTAACATGTTGCCGTCATTTATAGCTCATTGACAACAATTCCTTCAGCACTAGGGTAACTTGACTGTATATGAAAGGGAAACTTTTATATTCATCTGCACTGCATGTTAGTCGTTTTTTTTTAATTAATTTGAAACATGAGCACTATGCATCAGTGTTTTTTTTTTCTTTTCTTATTCCTACTCATAGTGCAATTACATTTTTAGGGGGCCACCCCTCAGTCCATCCCTATGAAGGAGTATTAGGGTCACACAGAAAAATGTGGTATGCGAAAATGACTGTTCTGGGAAAGATTGTGGATTTTTTATTCCAGTATAAAATGGCTACACCAAGTCGAGTCAAGTTTTTAATAATAAAGTCACAAACTGCAAACAAATTGTCATAAAACAAGGAAAATGACATGAAAAGGGGAGGCATTAAACAATTAGCTACGAAGATGTATTATTTAAAAAAGTGAGCTTTGTAAAATGTAGATAGAATTGAATCATGAACCTGAAGACTTTTGCTCATGGAAAAGGAGACCATTTAAAATTATTCAAATTTAATTAATGTTGTTGCTTTACAGGAATAAAATGTTATTGTCACCGTGGATTGGGGTTCAGAAGTATTTTTTTTCAATTAGTAAAGTAAATGTCAACATTTTTTAAAATAAAGGCAACAGAGCCAAAATAAGTGAATTAAGTCACAAGGGTATTTGATATCAATAGACTCAGTATTTCATAATGCACTGCATGCAAAAAGCATATCAATCAATGGGCACTTTATTTTGAAGTTGACCTAGGTAGACCAATGAGATGTCGGTATCGACAGATAGCAAAAATATACACAATTTTAGCTTAATGCAAAATAATTCAAATGTGTATGAAATTAGCTAAACTAACATCATGAATTGAGATTTCATTTGTACGAGTATTTTTGAATTTTTGCGATGTTTTTTCGTAATATTGAAACTACAAAACAGTGTTTATGAAACAAAATGGGGAAATATTTTTCCTTATAATTTGAAATATTAGTGGGATTTTCAACTCATTTTGTTTTGACAGGTCACAAATATAATTTGATATAACACAGCTGTACTTTTTCAACAATACAAACAATATAATCAATATAAAAATATAAAAATCAATATGAAATAAAAATCCAAACTTCCTTAAAGCCCCCAAAACTGGAATCTGACGACACAATGCAATTTACTGGTGGCCCTAATACTCCAATTGCTAAGATTGCAATTGGTCACAGCACAAAAAAAAGAATGCACTGTTGCTGCTGCAGAATTATTTGTACAATATTGCAAATATGCTATACATTGTTGATGACTATATTATATTATTGACGTTGAGATCAAGGTGAACATTTGAATAGTTGGTGCTCATGACAAGC
This sequence comes from Stigmatopora nigra, assembly GCF_051989575.1. NCBI lineage: Eukaryota > Metazoa > Chordata > Actinopteri > Syngnathiformes > Syngnathidae > Stigmatopora > Stigmatopora nigra. Next base: position 8,536,677 of record NC_135524.1, on the reverse strand, counting down.
TAAACAGTATTTTAGATGTATTTTATTTCTATATGTTTCAGCAGGAAACAATTCTTGGAAATAAGGTTATGACTTAAATTGCACCTTGTGTAGTGTCATACAATTTAAGTAAGAAAAACATACACGAGTCTTTTCTCTTCAAAATGCATGCAAGCATTAAACTGTATATCATGAGAAAATAATGGGACTTTGACATGAAAATGTTCTATACAAACTGTATCTTCTTAAACATTTGAATAAATATCTTACTGAATCCCTTTATTTTGGATGATTTTTAATGGATTTTGAGGTGATGCTGGGTATTTGTCGGGATGTTGAGACTGTATTTTGAACCTAAGTGGAGATAAAAACAAAGCTTTAACATAGTAGGCATACAGTCGGAACTGTATGGCATTTTCTCTCCTGTTTTTACCTGCATATAAGCCGTACCCTCGATTCAATCATCATTTTTTTGTCTGACAAAAGCGGCTTATATGCGAGTAAATACGGTATTTAATGGCAATAAAAACTTTACTGCGGCTACAGCTGCGGCACATTAAAAATCATCAATAATATCCTGGGCAGCCTGGCCGATGAGTGGTGTAAGATAAGACAAAGTTGCAATTGCTTGTTCATATTGTATTAGTTTTTGTTAGTATAACAGCATCGTAGTCATCCTTATGGCTGACATGTCAGCATAAATACCCAACTGTCTGACTGAATAATCAATCTTAGTCTTGTGATTGGGTTGACATGTCAGCTCAAATACTCAACTGTCCGACACTGATCAATTACTTTTTGCCCTGCAAATGACAGAAACATATCTGTCCAAAGTCCTAGTGACAACTGTCAGTTTTGCCTGTATTAAAGACACACTCACTGGTCAATCGACTAGAGTTGCAAGAACATCGCGCTGAACAGGACTCCACTGTAAGAGCTCTCACTCTCCACTTTGCAGTCTGGTAATAAACCTTTTTCCTATTTAAATTGATCTCACTCTTTCTTAACCTGCTCCTGAAGTTGTATGTTCAGACCTATCAGTGGTTAGCACGTCAGCCTCACAGTGGGGGACCTGGATTCGAATCCTGCTTGGTCCAAATGTGTTTTCATGTTCACCAAAGGTAAGGCCTGGGTGGGTTTTCTCCGGGTGCTCTGCTTTCCTCCCACATTCCAAAAACAGATTGGACACTGTAAATTGCCCCTTCTTATGAGAGTGAGGATGAATGGTTGTTTGTCCCCTTGTGCCTTGTGATTGGCTGGCCACCAATTCAGGGTGTCCCCCGCCTCTGGCCCAAAGTCAGCTGGGATAGGCTCCAGCACCCCCCAAGTACCCAAATAATGATAAAGCAGTTCAGAAAATGATATTTTCCCTCCAGAACGTGGGATGCTTCATGCTTTCAGATCAAAGTGATTGCTTCTATCTGATCATTGTGTTTGGGCAGAGTCCTCACAACAATGTGTGAAAAACAGCAGGTAGCTCGGAGTGTTTGTTGTAGAAACAATTGAGTTCTGTTCTGGCAGTTTTATACTGTTCCTGACCGGCCTAAAAATCCTCTTTTTATGGTTGGAAGAGAAGTGTCATATCTTCAGAATCTATCTCAACAAATGTCCAAATTAAGACCCAACAGTATTTGATTTCAAACCAGCCATGTACATTTTAATTGATTCCCACCCACTTGTATTCTAATGAATGAAGGTTTTAAGGAATGGAGTGAGAATGGGAATCTTGCCTTTTCTTCTAGCCAATAAAGAGAACTGGCCATGGAAGCTTCAATACATAATGTCTTGCCTATATTTTTGTTGACACTTGTATCACCAGATCTTTCAGAACAAAGAAAAGAACATCTAACAAGACACAAACTGTTTTATAGCATCAAGACCACAACAATCACAATTATTCCACGTCATCTTCAAAGCATGGACATTGAGTTGGGAGGACAAACCATCTTGTGGAGTGCGGTAAGCAAGCCACCATCTTTTCCACATTCAACATGGTTACACCTATTATGTGGCTGCGTAAATTAAGCACATGCACAGTATATATATGTATGTATGTGTATATATATATGTATGTATGTGTATATATATATATGTATGTATGTGTATATATATGTATGTATGTATGTATATATATATATATATATATATATATATATATATATATATACGTACGTATGTATGTATGTATGTATATATATATATATACATACATACATACGTACGTATATATATATATATATATATATATATATATATATATATATATATATATATATATATATATATATATATATATATATATATATATATATATATATATATATATATATATATATATATATATATATATATATATATATATATATATATATATATATATATATATATATATATATATATATATATATATATATATATATATATATATATATATATATATATATATATATATATATATATATATATATATATATATATATATATATATATATATATATATATATATATATATATATATATATATATATATATATATATATATATATATATACGTACGTATGTATGTATGTATATATATATATATATACATACATACATACATACGTACGTATATATATATATATATATATATATATATATATATATATATATATATATATATATATATATATATATATATATATATATACATATATATATACACATACATACATATATATGTATGTATGTGTATATATATATGTATATATATGTATGTATGTGTGTATATATATAAGTATATATATATATATATATATATATATATATATATATATATATATATATATATATATATATATATATATGTATATATGTATATATGTATATATGTATATATATATATATATATATATATATATATATATATATATATATATATATATATATATATATATATATATATATATATATATATATATATATATATATATATATATATATATATATATATATATATATATATATATATATATATATATATATATATATATATATATATATATATATATATATATATATATATATATATATATATATATATATATATATATATATATATATATATATATATATATATATATATATATATATATATATATATATATATATATATATATATATATATATATATATATATATTTTTTTTTTTTTTTTTTGTATATGTGTATATGTATATGTTTTTATGTGTATATATTGTGTTGTCATAGTTCCACGAGCCTACTTGTCTGCGCTTGAAGGCCTCCACGAGTTTAGACACATGGCAGAAGGTCATGGGAAACATTAGCCGAGGGCCCAAGTAACTGTCAGGCACCTCAACGCTCTTGTAGCAAAAGAATCACTCTCATTCCGTATCACAGCAGATGTTGTTCTCACGGAAGAGGTGCGATATTAGGTTTCCTGAGTCAAAGGTTCAACAAAAGGGAGACCGATCATTGCTGTAGCAAAAAGTTACATTTGCAGTAGATAAGATAGTTTTAATCTTCTTACGTTCACGGTTGGTTGGGGTGAAGTGGCCCATCAAGGAACTAAAGAAATGGTACAGCTGGAAGAAAGAAAGATGATGTGGTGTTTTTTCTTGAGTTGAAAACACATGCATCGTAAATAGCTTGGAAACCATTACCAGACTAATTTACAACATGTTCGGTTTAAATGGTTCAACTATGTCTTCTCATCACAGCAGTGGAACTATTGCAAATTACTGTTTATCGCAGTGGATATGATCCAGAACCATTCCTAGTCATGAGACAATATGATTATTTTTCAATGGCCTTAGATTCTTTTGAAGGTGCTATAAATCTCTACATGGTTTTAATAAGGGATACAAATGTGTTAGTTTGAATGGAAAATCTTAAGAAAAATCATCACACGTGGTATTTCTGAGATACTGTATGAATCAAAAGCATATTATTAGGGTCAATATCATAAGTTATAATTCATTTCGTACCACTTATCCTGACAAGGGTGCTGGAGCCTATCTTAGGCAACTTTGGGCACCAGGTTGAGGATACCCTGAATTGGTGGCCAGCCATTCCCTGGCTACAAGCAGACGGACAATTATTTATGTTCATACCTAAAGGCACTTTAGAGTCTTTGATTATCTTACGTGTACCTCAATAAAACCAACATAGACCACACAGAAATGTTGGAACCCTCAATCTCAGAATTGTAACACTCTAAACACTAACCCACCGGGCCACCCAGATAGAAACCTTATTTGAAAAAAGTACATATTTCATTGTGTCACTTTAGCATTTTAGTTTCACAATCACTATTACTAGAATTGAGTTACTCAACCATCAGAGTCAGGTTTACACTTTATCAGTAATGATATGGATGGGGTTGGGCCCAAAAATATACAGGGTGACCCAAAAAGATGCGTACCCATATTTTATTCGATAAAAAATCATTTTTTTAACGAAATCCACAAACAATTGAGGAACTGAATACTGCCATCACAGCAAAAATAAGAGCCATCCCGAAAGAGGAGTGTGTAAAAGTGATTGACATCTTTGTCAGAGAAGTACAGGTTTGCTTGCAACAGAATGGTGGACATTTGGAACACATCTTGGGAAAGCCATAAATTGACTAAAAATTGACAGAAATAGCTGAAACTATGGTGAATGGTCTTCCATAAACTGAAATATGTGTGGTTGTAATTTGAAATAAATAGCTTTTTAATCAAAGTCAAAATACCAGCATGAGGCGGACGCGTTAATCACTCAGCCGTTGGGCCGCCAATTCGAAAGTTCACTAGTTTAGCTGCCTGCACGGGGAACCAGATATGTATTGTGGTAGTCAAAAAAAGGAGTGAAATTGACATTGAAAACACCACTATCAACAACATTTAACATTTACAATGTATCTCTTTCTCGATTCACATCTGTTTCTGCAACATTGAAGCATCAACTCCCCATGCGATTTGTTACATCCTGCAGGTGTATTTTCTCGCAAACCTCAACTGAAAATAGAATCTCTGTGTGTGGCTCTGGGAAAGAATTCGACCTTATCTGCAGCTTCACTTCAAGAATAGATTTTTGGCTTATACGAACAGATTTTTTTATGATCGTTTATTTTTGTTGGCTGTGACCGTATAAGCATTACACAGCAGCAGCATTTATTGTTTCCAGGTGTTCTATTTCTACCCTCCACATACCGTCCTTGAGAGTCACCTGCAGAGGGCAATAATATTGTTGCAATATTTATCATTGTAGATTTCTGCCTTTTATGTCATTGCTGAAAGAGTCTTCAAACTAGTGTTTCTCAACCTTTTTTTTTTTAGCTGCGCCACACTTTTTGCATTGAAAAAACCTCAAGGCACACTGCTAGCTGAAAATCTTCTTTATATTATTTTTTTAAATCTATTTCTTTTTTATTTATGATTTATATTTTTTATGATTTTTAATATTTTTATTTATTTTTAATGTTGTATTATTTATTATTCATTTTAATTTAAAACTATGTCACCTATATTAACATTATAAAGTCATTTTCATTAAAAGTTTTATTATCAGGAATTAAATAATCCAACCCAAAATTATTCCAAAATAACAAAAATAATCACACTGATCTAACAGTTGGATCTTAAAATAATGAATGCAACGCCTTTAAACCTTATTTAATTTTTGAATATTACACAAAGGTCATGATTCAGAGACTTCACGTCGGCAAAGGTTGATGCCCCTGAAACCAAACAAATTAAGGTTCACGTACCATTAAAAACAGGAAAACGACTTAAATCTTGTAATATATTGACTTGTTTCCTCACGATATTTTTTCAACCACTTAACATTACGAAAAGAGCCGTTTTGTGCTCACACAGACTTAATGTCGACAAAACGTCTGGTTTATTTGACATAAGCAACAAAATGACTACAAACTCATAATATTACGATTTGAATCTTGTCGTAGTACAATCTATGATTTCATATTTCAATTTTAACCTCATAATAACTTCATATTTGTAATGATGAATAGTCATGATAATGTGCACTCGTATTGGCCTATTTGGACCGGATGGAGCTTCAGGCACTTGTTTTGGCTCATAATTTGGTACAAAGTTTGTCTTTACCAAAGATTCACTCAATACATGTACCATATTTTTCAGACTTTAAGTCACAGTCGCCAAAAAAACCTACAATTGAATGGGAAAAAAAAACATATATAAGCTGCACTGAAGTATGAGTCACATTTTGGGGAGATTTTAATTGACTAATTGACTTTAATAACTTGAAAATCATTTGACAAATGATAATAATACTAAAAAATAAATATAAAGACAATAGCAGGCTCAATATAATTTTTACCCCCAAAAAGTATAATTAGAGTTTTTTTTGGAAGCCATTCACAGTTGTTTTTATAAGTTGCAGACAATTCTATCTGTTTGCCATGGTGACCTCTGATGGGAGCAGCTAAAAGCCCACCCACTGCCAATGTGGCAATTATCAATGCAGGTCTAAAGGGCTCTTTTGTGGTTCAGTGTAAAAACAGCATGTGCAATGACATAATGTGTGAATAATTTCTCACTGGCTAAACTATAATAAAATATGCAGCTTATAGTCAAGAAACTACGGAACATGCGAGGTGGCATGTGAGTAATCATGTTTCAAAGCTATTAATGGCAGTTTGGCCTGTCAAATTGAATTGAACGACTTCCACCCATTAAAGACAGCTGATAGGTTAATACTTTAAAATTAAAATAAATCAAAACATCCATTTGGCCCTTGCATCTGTCATTTCTTTCTGAAAGTGGTGATGGGAGAAAAAACTTTGGACAAATGATAAAATATAATCTAAAAAATGTGGTTTTGTATCCTCAAAGACTCTGCAGCACCCTATAATTACATTATATTACTCATATTACACATTATATTATATTACATATTATATTATATCATATATTAAATTACATATTGTATTATATTATATCATATATTATATCACACATTATATTATATTACATATATTATATATTATATTACATACTATATTATATTCTATATTATATTATATATTATATTACATACTATATTATATTCTATATTATAATACATATTATATGATATGATTACATTAAATTTTATTATATTTTATATTATATTACATATTATATGACATGATTACATTACATTTTATTACAGTTTATATTATATTACATATTATATGACATGATTACATTACATTTTATTATATTTTATATTATATTATATGATATGATATGATTACATTATATTATATTATATTTATTATTTTTCCAGTTTACTCCAAGTGCGACATACAGTGGTCCCTCTCTCTATTTGTATATGCGTTTAAATACAACATTTAATGATAAATAATTTTCTTATAATTTTTTGTTTCTCACTTCTTTCGTACAAAATAGTTCAAACTGTTTAGTTGGTGACCGTGGAACAAATTAGAAAATTAATACTGCTCTACTTAGGAAAAATCCAAGTTATGAAACAAGTTGTGGAATCCATGAATTTTGTAATTAGAGGTACGAATGTATCTGCGTGGTTGCAACTCAACGTTTAGCTAACAACACAAAGTAAACTAATAATTAAATTTAAAAAAGAAATACTAGATGCAGCCCACAAAAGCTGTCATTTGTTGGTAGCCCTGTACATCTATACTTGTCATATTTTTACAAACACACCTGCATTTGATTCATATGTATGTATATTTTGAACAACATGAAAATCATCTTCTAGCCCTGAGTGCAAATGAGCTAAGTTCCAACTTTTGCACAACCAAAAAAGGCAAACATGTCATGTGAAAATTCAGGAAAAATACTGCACCAATATCCCCATTTATCTATTTGATGAAAACCATTGCACGAGGGATCAAATTAGTATTTCTGCATACATTTAATAAGACAACATGGGTGGTTTTACACTTATGAAGAGTCGTGCTCGATCAATCTCCGTGTTGTCTTTCACACAGACCAAGGGACAGGACAACAATGTTAAGCATCTCAAGGCCAAGCAGGGCTGCAGGAAGATAAAAAGGCAGTTTTCCCAGACTTGGACAAACATTACCTTGTGCAGCATCCCGCCGTCTGGTTACTCCTACTTCCCTTCGCCTACCGTCGCCAGAACTCTCCTCCATTTGTCCAGTTTGTCTATCCGGAACCGGAGACCATGTCCATTGCCGTGTTCGCCACTATGGCATTGATATGCTCCCCTGTGGTGGTTGCATTTGTCCTGCAGCCTCCTGAGCAAAAAAATGAAAGTCCACAAGACTCCATCAACAGGTGAGTCATGTTCATTTTGGACACTCTTTATCTTGTATGATTTGCTTTTTTCCCCTCATTATTGTCATGCAATATGCTGGTTGAATGATGTTTTTCCTGGAAATTAGTTTAGGTGGGCGGCCCGGTGGAGTGAGTGGTTGGCGCGTAGGCCTTACAGCTCTGGAGCCCTGGGTTCAAATCCAGGTCACGTCCACCTGTGTGGAGTTTACTTGTTCTCCCCGGGCTTGTGTGGGTTTCTTCCGGATACTCTGGTTTTCCACATTCCAAAAAACATGCATGGTAGGCTGATTGGACACTGTAAATTGCCCATAGGTGTGTATGGTTGTCCGTTTTCTTGTGCCCTGCAATTGGCTGCATGCCCAATGATTCAGAGTGTCCCCCGCCTCTGGCCTGAAGTCAACTGGGATAGGCTCCAGCACCCCACGCAGGCCTATTGGGGATAAAGCGGTTCAAAAAATGAGATGAGGCCGCAGGTGGCCCACCCATGAGAATGAATTGATTTTTTGATTCAAATGGAACTAAAAGGCATTTTAGAATAGCATTATTATGCATACACAGAAAAAAATAGAATTATTTAACACAACAAAGCAATAAATAAAGTTAATCCTAATTTAGCCAGGTTGTATTTCAAAAAATTATTGCCATTATTACTTATGTTATTAATTAAGTATTTTCCCTAATTGTATTGCACTTATTTTAATTTTGTATATATTTGTGGTTTATTTTATTTATATTGTTTTTCAGGATTTTCTAATTCATATTTTGAAATGTTTATTGCAGTGTTTTTTATTATTATTATTTTTAAAGAACAATTTTGGTCATTATTCATGAAATTGACCAAATGTGTATTCATTGGCTATTTAAGCTTCTTATAAATATATTTTATTGTAAAAGTTAGTACTACTATTGCTTTTAAATTATATTTAATTTAAGATTTTGTTCATATTTATTAATATGGATAAATTGTCAAATTTATTCATTTATTTTACTTATTTGGATTTAATGTATTTTTTCTAACATTGTGTTAATTACATTCTGACTCATAGAGTTCTAATTTATTTTTCTTCATATCACAATTTTTTTCAATTTTTTATTCATTTTAACATACATTTATTTTTGTCATTTTAGCATTTCATTTTTACACTATTCATATTGTTTATAGATGCTATTTTGTGGTGGGAGATATGGATCACTTATGCATTACTAAAATACAAGTAAAAAAAACACATTGTCTTTATAAATGCATGCATTTTCAAGTATATTTACTTTTTGGCTGCCATTGACAGCGATAGACATCCAGTCCATTTTGACTGGACGTGGGTCCAGTTAAACGGGATTGGATGTATTTTGCTGTCAAAGGCAATGAGACACGATCATACAAATTTCCCCATTGAAATCCTTACTTTAGTGTGAAAGTGTTGTATCAATTCCAGCTTGGTGGTGTTATGATTGGGCGTTTGAATTGTTGTCTGCCTCTCTTTGTGCCCAATGGATGACTTGCAACCTGATTTTTTAACTAAAAACACAGAAAAAAATGATTAAAACATGACAATTATTGATTTATAAGGAGGGAAATCAGGAAATTTAATATACATCTATACTCTTCATTTATAATTTGATCCTAAAACAGAAAGTCATGTCAGACTCGGGTTGGTTCGCGAGCCGCTTTTACGTCAACCTGATTTCACGTGGGCCGGACCAATTTAGATATAATATTTAGATTTTTTTTTTTTAATGAATGGGTTAAAATCCATGAATATTCATTTTTTTAGATCTAAAACAATGTTTATTTTAGCTTTTTTTCAAATATATTTTTAGATTTGATAAAATCATTTTTTAACTAAACTTAAATTGATTAAAAAATTACAATTATTGATTTAAAAGGGGGAAATTCACAAAATTTAATATACATCTATATTTTTCATTTTAATTCAATCCTAAAACAGAAAGTTGGCACTCGTGATTTACTTTCCCGGGCCGCACAAAATGATGCGTCGGGCCAGATTTGGCCCCCAGGCCACCACTTTGCCATAGGTGCATTATAAATTGACAATGTTAAAGTTACTCGCTCCATCTAGTGTTCAAATGAATTTTTGCTTCTTGTGTGGCCCATAATTAAGGATATTTTCCTCATTTGTTGTCGGCCAATAAAACACGGCAGCGGGCCGCTGATTGGACATCCCTGTCTTAAACGCCTATTATTCTCATGTTGTTGTGGTTGTTTTCGTTCAGGTGCCATGGAGACTCCCTCGAGTCCATCCGTAAGGACCTCCTAGCCGCCCTAAACCTGCAGGCAGAGCCACGCCTGCCAGAGGGAAACAAGAAGCAGTGGAGTGGAACTGCCGAGCGGCTCCAAGCCGTGGCAGGTAGAAGTAAGTGGATTGTGCGAAATTAACAAAATTAGCAATTGTGCCAAATCTCTTCTCCGCTTCCTTAGTGCCATCCGGCTATTCCTCCGATAACGGGCAGGACACCCAAGGAGGCTGTACCCAAACCTGTGAAGTTTCCATGACAGGTACACACTCTGATGCAGTTTAAAGTTTACTGTTATAAACTATAAATATAAATTCATAGCACATTTTAGGGACGTCCTAAAGATGATTTTTTAAACTTGTGACATGATTTTTTTCCACTATGTTTTACCATTACAAAGCCAATGACCATTTGATATCCATATATTTAATCCATGAGAAATAATGTAAAAAAAAACTGTAAAGGATGAATAAGATAAGTTAAGTGAGTCCTGCTCGCACCTCCTCAAGACATTTCTTAGTTTACAAATATTATATGAACTTTTCTTACTGTCATTACTTCCAAATAAGAAGTAATCCTACTTAGAAGACATGTTTACCTAGTGGTTTAATTTACTACAGTCAAAAAGCACCATTGCAATAAAAACAAACACAATTACTGATCTGATCTTGTGAAACGATACAGTTCGACACACCAAAAATAGCCAAATTTGGTATCATCACTGATACTAAATATTGGCACATCACTAATACATTTTTTTCAGCCATATTGCACAACCCACTTCAAACAAGCAGCCAGGCTTTTAAAAAAAAGGGTTCAAGCCTTCTGTTGCCACATTGAGGAATTAAACACAAAACTAAGAGTACTAGTACACGTTGTGTATTTAAAATTCAGTCGTAAAAAGCTTCTTGGTGTGTGGTTAGGTGTATATTACACAATAATCCCTCGAATATCATGGTTAATATAGACTTCCATTCGATTCAATACTAGAACTCAGCACTGAAGTAATTATTATTATTATTTTAAGTTCATAAAAATGTGGATATCCAAACTGGAATTTGTAAGCGGAAGCCACTCCCCTGTCCTCTGCTTGCTACTAGAACTCAGCACTGAAATAAATAGATAAATAAATAAATGTATATATATATTTATATATATATATATATATATATATATATATATATATATATATATATATATATATATATATATATATATATATATATATATATATATATATATATATATATATATATATATATATATATATATATATATATATATATATATATATATATATTATTTTTTTTTTTTAATAGGAGGCTCCCTACTATGTGTTTTTTAGACTCTCACGACCATGTCTGGTCTACATTAACCGCAGTAATCGAGGGGTTACTGCATTTTAAAAAAAACATTAATAGCTGGGGGATAAAATCACAAAGTAGTGAATTCGCGATTCGTGAAGATACAATAATCGAGGGATCACTGTGTATTTCCCCGGGAGACACAAAATCAGCATTCTGTTTGTCTTTCAGATCTGGGTTGGGGCAACTGGATGATCTATCCCGAGCGTCTCACCTTGGTAAACTGTGGCCATGACGCATCTTGCAGGCTCAACACTCCAAAGCATGATGACTCTGAGGTTTGTTTGTCTCCTGACTGACAGGTTTTTTTTTGCTCAACATAGACCACCTCACAGTATTTTGAAAGTACAGACAGCTTCCAATAGATAAGATGTGATGTTGCCAAAATAAATATCGGTCCTCTGCAAGTCCTAGCACTTCCCAACCTCAAATGAATGCAAGTTGGCGGCACTATTTACCTCACCAAAGGCAAACCTTTTAGCATTCTTTAACCTTAATTATAAGAAATCTCCAATTACAGAATTTGTTTGGAGTTTTTCCAATATTAATGATCTTCATTACCTTCATAAGGTGGCCATCTAATTGCAGGGCAAGCATGTAAATGGCTTCTTGCCCAACCTCAACATATTTACTTTCCACCTCAAAAATAGTCACCAGAAGTCCTAGAGCAGGGGTGTCAGACTCAAATTGGTTTGCGGGCCGCGTTAACGTCAACTCGATTTAATGTGGGCCGGACCATTTTAGATAAACATAGGTAGACTTCTAATTTTGTTTTAAATATTGATACATTTCTTCTCCCGGGTTGGCTCTATTGGACCCGCCTCCACCCTGACTGTCAGATGCAACCTATCGAGGGTTGTTTGCTTTTGTCTTCATTTCAAAATATTCCCAAACTGATGCACACAAATGTCCTCACAATAGGATAACGCATGACCACCTGCCAGCAAGAAGTAGTATATACTCCTCTCGTATTAGCAAACATGCTCCACCATTCACACTGACTTGCGGGAGAAAAACACTGCTAAAATCTAACACTCCCTCCATTGCTCGTAGAGACATTACACGAGGGAGTTGCGGGGAGATAGACAGTGCCCATGATGTTCTTATGAGCAGCCTCTCGCGTCTGCTGTATGCTTGTATGTCAAAATGTGTCTCGTATGTCAAGATAGATATTTTCCCGAAATTTTACTCATATCTCAAATTCCTCGCAGGTCGAGGTATTACTGTATTCTTGATTCTTAGTGTTGTATGGAATATCTAACCCTGAGGTGTGTTCCTGATTCCGCAGGTCCAAACACTTTGTTGCCAGCCAACTGCCCACGAAGTGGTACCCGTCATGTACATGGATGAATTCAACACGGTGGTCATCACCTCTGTGAGGATGATCCACCGCTGCGGCTGCCCGGCTGGCCGTCAGCCTCGCGAGGACTAAAGTTTGTTGTAAGGAGCGCCCCGCAGCTCCTAATCTTGAAAGCTCCACAATACCCACTTCATGTACTTCCATCATAATCCAGTCATAAAAAAAAAAATCTCCAATTGAAATTGAGCCATTTCTGAGACCCAGAACTCATAATGGGGAACCATGCAGCCCCAATTATAATTACTATATTCATGTTGCTCCGCCTCATATGACCAAGTTGCAAAACCAATCATATAATAAGTTAAAAATAAAAATTAAAAAAAAGAAGCTCCCCCACTTAAAATGACTATTCTAGGTATATGTCAATGGCAAAGATTGCTTTTGAATAACCTCTCAAAATTCTGCCATTTCAGGGGCCCAAAGCTCAATATGGGGAGGAATCCTTCCAAATTTTACTCCTTATTTTCCTTCTCATTACAATAAAAAGGCTTAACAGCCAATCATCTGGTAAATTGGATATACAAAGTGGTTTAAAAGCTGTTCTACAAAGCATTTTGCCCTAGCCAGGGTCTCCAAGGCATTCTCCGCTGTAGTTCCAGGTTTTCGTTCCAACCAATCCAGCATAGACAGTTAAACAAATCAGAATTCCAGCTAAAGCAAACAGCACCTGGTTGCCATTGACTGATTACACTGCAGATGGTTAAAAAAAAGTATCCTTTTGTCTGGATAGAATGAATTCCTGCACCCATTGTGGCCTTTTGTGGAAAAGTTTAAAAGCTTTCAAAACGGAGCGCGGGAACCATGACAAGCTGCTCCAAATGTTTCTATTGCTGTTTCTACAAGCAGCACCATAACATCACATTTGTGTTTGCAAAAATCAGAGCACAGACTTTTCTGTAAATAAGCACATGACATTGTGTAGTCCACACACTGGAGATTTATCGCCACCTGTTTTATCCTAAGAAAAATCTCCTATGTACCGGGACGCAGTTATTTAAAACCACTCACGGGTACTGAGTGTTCCCTCCAAAAATGTGCATACTTTGCCGTGCCAAATGCTTTTCTCGGCTTTCTCTTCTTGTCGTCAAGTAAGGTCAAGTCAATAATTTACAATACACACAGAGGCAAATGTGTTCTTTTTTTTTAGTGCAAACCTGAAAAGGAGCTAGATATTTTTTCTTACTACAAAAAATACCTGATTTTAAACACTAGTGATGTTCAATGAAAAGCAACATTCATTTTTCCTTTTCTTTTTTTAAATACCAGAACCCTAATTTGATTCAATTGCAAGACGAGCAAGTTTTTACTCAAATTTAATCCACACTCAAAAGAGCAAAAATATTTAAGTCTAAAAAAGTCCTACCAATTAAAAAAAATGTGGTATTGACACTTAATTCACAACTAGTCCTCCCAGTTTTAATGAATGGGATATTTACTGTGTGTACTGAAGTTAATATTTTAAAACTTTTGCATTGATGTTGCTGATATTTTGGCATTTCTATAAATAAATGATAATGCTAACCTCTCTATGGTATGTTGCATTAAAAAAAGAACCAAGATAAATACTTTTTACTGCACATAACCACCCAAAATAATTGTTGTAGTTCTTTAGTCTCCATAAATTAGTGCTAAACTGACTTTTATCTGGTTTATCATTGTATATACTTTTTAAATTTTATTCATCATGGGCACTGTCTTTCTGGTCGCAATTTCCTCCTGCAACGTCTCTACGAGCACTGGTCGACAAAACGTCCAGTCACGCGCCTCTCGTATTAGCGGCCGCTCTGCCATTCACACTGACTAACGCACAGGTGTCAAAGTGGCGGCCAAGGGGCCAAATCTGGCCCGCCGCATCATTTTGTGCGGCCCGGGAAAGTTAATGATGAGTGCCGACTTTCTTTTTTAAGATCAGATTAAAATGTAGAGTATAGATGTATATTACATTTCCAGATTTTACCCCTTTTAAATCAATAATTGTAATTTTTAATCATTTTTTCTGTGATTTTAGTTCAAAAATCAGTTTGTAACATCTAAAAATATATTTAAAAAAGTCCAAATGAGCATTGTTTTAGATCTATTTATAAACTGAATATTCAGGGATTTTGATCCAGTTCTTTTAATCCATTTATTTAAAAAAAATCTACATTTTAGATCCAAAATGGTCCACTCCATGAGAAATTTAGTTGACGTTAATGCGGCCCGCGAACCAACCCGAGTCTGACACCCCTTGGACTAATGGGGAAAAAAAACACTGAAAAAAATGCAAGACTACGCCCAGTGCTCGTAGAGACATTATAAGAGAAAATTGCGACCAGAAAGACCGTGCTCATGATGTTATTAAGAGTAGCCCTTCGCGGCCGCTGTATGCTCATATATCAAAATTTGTCTCGTATCTCAAGGTAAATATTTTACTCGTATCTCAAATTGCTCCTATGTTGTGGCAGTCGTATGTCGAGGTATTACTGTAAGTGAAAATTTTGGGGGATTTCCAGAGTTTTTGGGAGCTTGTTCGGTGTCCCGGATTTCCCGCATTTCCGGAGAAACTCCTGACATTCTGGGTACTCCTGAAATGGGGTCGATGGAGGTTGGCAGCTCTGCGTGTGTATTTCAGGCTTGCAAAACAACTCTTTCTTTCTCAGAGTGGATGATTATATGCTGTCATTTCAAGTTTAAATAAAGGTAATCAAAAATCAGTTTGTCCATCTGTGCGGTCGTTGAGGATTATTTATACAAATCAGTGCCAGAATTTGAGAATTTCATGCCTGTCCCAGAGTTTGAACGCTCTAACCACAGAGGGAAGAAAAATAGGCGAGGAATGAATTTTGGCGCAGTCATCCAGGAAACCAGGCACTCCCAACAACATGTTGCGCACTTAACTTCTCGCTAATTTTGCCGTCGGCAAATTTCTCTTGTTAATTCCTTTCTCGCCTAGCCGCGCACCATCTGAGGCAAATATAGATCCTCCCCTTCGAGGCATCAAACCCTGCGAGAGGACAGCGAGACCTGGCCCGAGCCCATCCAGCTTATAGCTGACGTTATCATGAGGAGCTATTCAGCCGCTTGGCTGTCTTTCGGCGTGATCTCGTCGATTCTTCTGGCCTCGTACGCCGCCGAGTGCTTGGGTAACAGGACGCGGCTAAGACCGCTCCCCGGCGACTTGCCGCGGCTTAGCGACTGTTTATTGGAGTGCACGCAGTGGACGTTCGCCAGGAAAGTGCAGTTGCGGGACACGCGGGGCATCCGCCTGCAAGACTCCACTGACGGTAAGCGAGCGACCGGATGGGTGAGAGAATGCGATAAGGTTTGGGAAGTCAGCAGCGGGCAAGGCTACCATGCTTGGAAAGTCCCACTATCTAGGAATTGGACACATTGGATTTAAAATGCATGTACATACCAAAAAACATGCACGATATGCTGATTGGACACTCTAAATTGCATCTAGGTATGGGGTTGAGTGTGCATGGTTGTCTGTCTCCTCGTGCCCTGTGATTGGCTGGCCACCGTTTAAGGGTGTCCCCCGCCTCAGGCCTTGAGACAGCTGGGATTCGCTCCAGCACCCCCCACGGATCTAATGAGGATAAAGCGGTTCAGAAAATGAGATGAGATTGTGAGTGTGACAGGATGTGGGTGAAAATCAGATGAGGTTATACCCCTCTCCCTGAAAATGAATGAATGAATGAATGAATGAATAAATATTCTCCAATGTCCTTTCCATGTACCAATCAAACATATGACAAGTTTCTTTTAATCAAAGAAATTTGAGAGGTCGAATACAGTGTAAACATTTCAGAAATGTGAAAAAAAGAAACATTAGATGACGGTTTGAAAGTTTAGGATTTTGTCCAAAACCCTTCTGGAAAATTCCTAGAATCCTCCCTTACGAATCAAAGAAAACACACGCTAACACGTGGGCCGCCATTGCCTGTGTCTTTTTCCAAGTCAGTATTTTGTTTCCGTATTTATTATTATATTCATGTCCACAGTGTTTTCTCTCTGCTCGAAGAACGCTCAAAGAAAGTATAATTGTTCATTCATTCTTTTTCCACACTGCTTTTCATCACAAAGGTCTTGGGAAGTATGAATAAGAAGTTTATTACCTTTTAAATTTCAATCTCCTTTTTGCATTGCTTTTTCATTTGGGTGGGTTAAAAATCATTAGACTGTTTAGATTTTGATTGTGATGCCCGGAGAATGAGTTGTTAGCATGTCGGCCTCAAAGCTCTGGGGTACTGGGTTCGAATCCAGGTCGGTTCATCTTTGTGGAATTTGCATGTTCTCCCTGAGTTTGCATGGGTTTTCCTCGGTTACTCCGGTTTCCCCCCACGTCCCAAAAAACATACATGGTAGGCTGATTGTACCGTCTATCTTGCCCCTGGATATGAATGTGTGAATTGTTGTCCGTCTCCTCGTGCCCTGAGATCGGCTGGCCACCGATTAAGGGGGTCCTTTGCCTCTGGTCCGGTTGGGTATGCTCTCGCAACCCCCGCGACCCTTGTGAGGATAAAGCGGTTCAGAAAATGAATCTATCTATCAAAAAATCTATAAATACATAAATGTATGTATGTGTATATATATATATATATATATATATATATATATATATATATATATATATATATATATATATATATATATATATATATATATATATATAAGAAAAGAGAAAATAAAATATTTTTGTAGTTCTGTTGTGCATTACAGATAAGACAACTCCCTCCTTTCACTATGAAAAGGAAATAATAAAACCTGCAGAATTATTAAGATAATTATCGTTATCATTTTATCGCCCAGCTTTAATACTACTGTAATATGTGAATGAGAATACTTGAATCTAGTATCCTTCCTATTTCCTAGGAGGCCTTGGGCAATACTGTTGGTCCACTGAAATCAAATGCAACGTGGGCGAGAGCTTCCAGCGCGCTTTTGTGGTGCTGCCTCTCCACAAGTCACCACTCAGCCCGGAATCCGTGACGGTGAGGTGGGCGAATGCCGCGTTGCCTGTGGACACCACCGACATCACCATCCCAGACTCCTGCGGCATTCGATACGACGTCAGCGAGCACTTTGGCCCAGGCAGGAGGCTCGACTCCTTCTGCGTTGAGGTGATCAGGCAGCAAGATGTCCAGGGTCCTAAGTGTCCTCCCCTCCTGGTCACGTTTTGGCAAAGAAGTGTGACTCAAATATGAAATGAGGGATGCTGCCAGTCGGCTTCTGTCCAGTAATGCTGCTATTATGCTGGTGGTGAATGGTTCATTTGGTGCCCTTCTGTGGGGATTTGCCTGTATTAATCCACCTTTTAATACCATCATTATAAAATGCCAATTATACCCATAAAAAATACAGAACAGAAACACAATATAAAAGCATGTAACGGCACCACACACGTATATCAGCCGGAGATGTTCATGTTTATCTTACAAGGTATAGCACATGTAAATAAATTACGGCGTACTCGCCAGAGAGTTGATGCATCATGGTATGGAGCATGTGAAATATTTTCACTGTGAGGATAAACTTGCAATTGGGTTGGTTAAAAAAAACAAAAACAAACACTGACCAGGGAAGCTGTACCAATTTTGTTGGCTGGATTAAGAATTTAACATATAATCTGAGGCAAGGGTGTCAGACTCGGGTTGGTTTGCGAGCCGCTTTCACGTCAACTTGATTTCACGTGGGCCAAACCATTTTAGATATGATATTTAGATTTTTTTTTTAAATAAATGGATTAAAACCCCTTAATATTCAGTTTTTTATAGATCTAAAACAATGTTTATTTTAGCTTTTAAAAAATATATTTTTAGATTTGATAAAATGATTTTTGAACTAAAAACACAGAAAAAAATGATAAAAAATTACAATTAATGATTTAAAAGTGGGAAAATCAGGAAATTTAATATACATCTATATTCTTCATTTTAACTTGATCCTAAAACAGAAAGTCGGCACTCATGATCTACTTTCCCGGGCCACACAAAATGAGGCGGTGGGCCAGATTTGGGCCCCGGGGCCGCCACTTTGACACATGTGCGCTGAGGTATGATTGAATATAAAAAATCATGTACTAGAATTAAGGATTGAAATGTAGCACTTCAATCAGCTTTTAGGCAAAGTTCATGATTAAGTGTTACATTTACATTGAAGTGACACATGATAAAAACTCCGGAAAGTAAGCAGGCACTTTATTCCACCAAAGTATATTTTCATGTAGAATGTTTTTGGAATGATTTAGTCTTAACTACTTTGCAGCATATTGCTTTTTTTTCTTTTTTTGTCATAACTTTTGAATGTATGAATAAAATAAGCAAACATGATGGAAATGTTCTCCACCAATTATATGTAAATAGTGATTTTTTGAAAAGTTTTATATCAGGTCTGTACATTGTTCCATTCACTGATCACTGATTATAATAAACAATAAATTGGATATTGTGGATACTTTCCTTGCAATAACTTGAAATAATTCATCAGTGGTTTATGCAAGATGTTCACATGGACACTGTGTACAAACATAATAAAAAATAAAGTATACTTTTTAAAATTATTATCATTTTTAGATAAAATCACTCTTGGTAAATAGTGTGAAATGCACATCATATTTTAAATAGTTTCACCCAACATTTATTTTGAAGAATACCAATAAATGACAAGCCTGCCCTCTTGTGGTGAAAAGCGGACTGTAATTCAATGTATTCATTTATTATTTTAAAGCATCTTTTCCAAAAATATTTGAATATTTTTTGTTATCATTTTATTTATTTTGTTAATGATGATGATTCCCTACACAACTACTGTTGTTGGTGATAATGCATATAAAAAATAAGGCTAATTTGAAGATTTACCAAAAAATTAAGGCTAATGTGAACATTTACCAAAAATTAGGGCAAATTTCAACATTTTCTCTGTAAAAAGTGAGTCGATATCCTGCTGGTAAACAAACAAAGGCGCTGCCATTTTTGAAAGCTGCTAGTATTGAATGGGTTAAGCTTTAGAAGTTATGACGTCAGTCACAGTACTACATAAAACAAGCTCCTGGCAATCCCAACATATTTGTGGCTTGAGTTTCTTTTTCTTGGATAATATTTGTCAGAGCGCCGCACGACGTCAGGCTCCGATGTGGCCGGGGTATTTCCTGGCAACGTGTCTCCGGCCGATTCCCTGTGAGATAGACGCTTTCTTTTGGAGCGACCATAACAATATTGGACGTGCTACTTTCTCAAGCTAACCTTACAAAGCCTCTACGGGGACATTACTGAGTACGTGGCTTCGCTATAGTTATTAATTTTCATCTATACTTTCGTTTTGACATGGTACCACCTTAACCGATGTCTTCACGTTTGTGATTTTTAAGGCCAGTTCGGGTTTTCATTCAGGTTAGCTTTCATTGTTTTCCTTTGTTTATATAGCGAGCATCAATGGGAGGGGTAGGGAACCTATGGCTCGGGAGCCACATGTGGCTCTTTTGATGGGTGCATCTGGCTCTTTGCTAACCTGTGAGCTAAATTATGGAAATTGCTGGTGACAGAACTGAGATATTACATCTAGAACTGATTTAATCTTCATTTTTTTGCAGTAGACTCTTCTGGAACGCATCCTCTCATTGATTGGCAACAGCATAAGAATCATTTTAAAACTATTCATTTTTTTACTTTAAAAGTGGTGAAATTACCAAAACAAATTAAAAAGGCACTCGTTTACATGTATGTATTTTGACTTTTAAATTCGCAGTATGGCTCACAAGGAATAACATTGGAAAATATGAATTATTTGTGGCTCTCTTCGTCAAAAAGGTTCTCGGCCCCTGATCTACAGTCTACACCAGTGTTTCCCAACCATTGTGCTGTGGGAAACTGCAAAAGGTCATACAATGTAATATTCGGAGAGAAAAATTAATATAAAAAAATAAAAATAGGATGAACGCTAAATTGTAGATTATACCATTACAAGATTCAAATTGTGAAAGTCATTTTGTTGCTTATTTTTCTCGAACATGAACCGGAAGTTGTTTGCTTTCTAAGGCATCAACTTTTGGCGACATAAAGTCTTAATATAGGCGACAGTTTTAATTTAAAAGATTTTCAGACGTCGGTGCCACTTACGATTATTTTTCAATGTAAAATATGTGCCACAGCTCAAAAAAAGGTTGAGAAACACTGGTCTACAAGACCCTATTACCCTGTTCATGTGGTGTGACTTTAACATGACTGGATTCAGGTCTCACGTCACCATGGAAACTCTGGGATGGGAGCAATCCAATGCCCACTGATGTTATAGCCAGATGTAAGCATCAAATTCTTGTCAATGGATACGTGTTGGATTCCAGTCTTCCTTATTGCCAGTCTTGTTGACTGGGGAAGATGTCAAGAGAGCCAACAACACATGACAGCAGAGGAGAAGGATACAATCAGGTCTAACACTTTGTTTCCTTCTGACATTTTAGAGTTATTGACAATGTTATCTCAGTTCAGGTTTTCTTCTCTCTGTGTAGGGATCGAATTGTTGAGATGTTCGATCATGCCTATGGCAGTTACATGGTAAGTACGCTAAATGCTAACTCAGCATAATGTGAGATATAGGAATGTGGTAAATAACTAATTACCCCATTGGCCCGAATATAAGACGACCCCGACTATAAGATAAAGCCCTTTTTTTTAAGTCACAAGTTTGAAAGAAGACCTTTTGAATCCCAAATTTAATTTTTACACACAAAATAATTAAAGTACATCTGAAACAAATGGTTATAATATAATCGAAAGAAAAAGCATGATATTTTGCTTCATTCAAATCATGCAAAAACTGTCTAGCATATCTTAATAGCATTTAAATATGTGAAATAAAGTCCAATCACATTTGTAAATGAATGGCTTCTGGTTTTTGAAATGTAATTTAACTAATTACTGTGATAAAAGAACATAATTGCTATAAGTGCATCAACTGGAGATTAGGAGGACCGAATCAAGACTAATTTCTTATCGTGTACTTGCACTAAAACTCCATAAGCTGGAATCAATTTTGGTACCTGATTACTTATTTATGCGACCACTCATTCATGTTAACTACTTATTTGTTCATTACTTATTTATTGATAATTTATGTGTGCACTTCATGGTAAAGCTTTAAATCTAATTATACTTGTATAATGACAATAAAGGCATTCAATTCAATTCACCATATTTATTATTATATTATTATTTCTCTGCATATTTTATCATGCCTAGAGTGCTTTAAATTAGCGACCATTCACCTATGCGTTCAAACAATACGCTAGTCGCATAATATTACATGCGATTCAAGTCCAAGTCCCCTGATTTTGAAAATTTGCTGAGCTGATACATTGCAAATGTATTAAGGCAAAGCTAGCACACCTAAATGTTTTTTCCCCCAATTTGAACAAAGCTGGCTAACATTATAGCCATATATAAGTGCTGTTAACTAATTAAAACAATCTTGTATAACAACCTAATGATCCATATTCTCTTTTGCATTGTAGAAATATGCCTATCCAGCCGACGAGTTGATGCCTCTTAGCTGCAGGGGGAGAGTACGAGGGAAGGAGCCTAATCGAGGCGACATCGATGACTCATTGGGGAAGTATGTAAACTGTACTGTAAACTCATCTCATTTTCTGAACCGCTTTATCCTCATTAGGGTCACGGTGGGTGCTGTAGCCAATCCTAGCTGTCTCTGGGCCAGAGGCAGGGGACACCCTGAATCGGTGGCCAGCCGATCGCTGGGTACAAGAAGACGGGCAACCATGCACACTCACACCCATACCTAGGGGCAATTTAGAGTGTCCAATCAGCCTACCATGCATTTTTTTGTGGGGGGAAACTGGAGTACCCGGAGGAAACCCACGCACGGGCCTGGGAGAACATGCAAACTCCACACAGGTGGGCTTGACCTGGATTCGAACCCAGGACCCCAGAGTAGTGAGGCCGCCAAGCTAACCACTCGCGCCACTGGGCCGCCCTGGTGGTAATCATTTTAATATAAAGAAGACAAAGTGACTGCCTCGACGTTTCTCATTGGTCATTTTTCGGTTCAGACCAACGTCACTGTAGTGTAGACAGACACTAAGTCTAGAAAAAAATAGAAAGAATTTAAAAAGGCATGGAGGCCTGGCCACCTGGTTAGAATGTCGGGCTCACAGTTCTGGGGTCAAGGGTTCGATTCCAGGTCTGACATCACTGTATGGTGTTTGCATGTTTTTTCCGATCTTGCATGGGTTTTCTCCGGCTGCTCGGGTTTCCTCAACATCCCCAGAACATGCAAGGGAGGCTGGTTGGGCACTATGAATTTCCCCTAGGTATGAGTGTAAATGTCTTTGTGCCCGGCGTTTGGCTGGCTGTCCCCCGACTGGTGCCCATAGTCAGCTGAGATAGGCTCCGGCGCCCTCCGGGATCTTGTGAGGATAAGAAAATGAATGAACAAATACATAAAACAGAATGTCTGATGTTTGGGATTATATCGCATAGAAGGTACATAATGTGCAACGTGAACCACAATAGAATATTCAAAATTACATATGAGTACATAGGGAAGTTCGTAAATGTGGGTTTGAATTCGTTTGGTATCCGATCCCAACAAACAATATTGTGATGAACTATAATATAAATTGTAAACATGTAAGAGCGCATGATTTTTATTTTGTTGCTTTTCCTTTTCTAGGTTTTCACTTACACTGATTGACACACTTGATACCCTGGTGGTGAGTTTGTACTTACATCATTTACTACTGTGTTATGATTCTTTAGCCGACCTAAATGCCTTAACATGTGTTCACGTCTGTACGCGTAGGTATTAAATAAGCTTGATGAGTTTGAAGACAGCGTGAGAAAAATAGTGCAGGATGTACGTCTGGACAATGATGTGGTGGTGTCAGTTTTTGAGACCAACATCAGAGTTTTGGGGTAAGGATAGCATGTTTAATCATGGAGTTAAAAAAACAAAAACATGAAGTTGACATCACTCCATTTTTTTCCAGCGGGCTTTTGGGGGCCCATGTGATGGCTGACCTCCTTCGTCAACGTGGGGGGAGGATGCAGTGGTATGAAGATGAGCTCCTTAACATGGCTACAGAGCTCGGCCATAGGTTACTGCCTGCTTTCAACACTTCAAGTGGCCTTCCTTACCCTAAGGTACAGATTTTCAAAATACACAGCTTTATATGCAATGGCGTCAAAAAAAACATTCTTTGCATATGTGGTGAAGAAGCAAATGGTAAAATGATTTGGTTGAAACTAGCTCACAAAGAAAGTCAACACATTGTTAAAGCTTTTAAGGCAATTTTTATAATTGAAGAAGGACTAAAGTCAACATTTATTTATATACCACGCCACAAAACATAAAAGTAATTAAAATAAACTATTTACACATGTTTTATCCAGTCTAGTATTTTTTTCAAATTTATCTAACTCACATTGTTTATTTGTCAAGTACAATCCATTTTAACTATTTATGTGTATTCGGCTTTTAAGTGCAATTCATTAGTACATCTCCTTTTAACTATCATAAGTAACTTTTATTTGTGTTGACCTTTTTAGTGCAATCATTACATTTACCCAGAGATTGGATTTTATTTTTTAAAATATTTTATTTGAACACATTGTTAAAGCTTTAAAGGGAATTTTTATAATTGAAGAAGGACTAAAGTCAACATTTATTTATATACCACGCCACACAACATAAAAGTAATTAAAATAAACAAATAACAAATGAACTGCATTATTTTAGCAACAATATAAACAAGTACAATAGGAATACATTTGCAACATACAACTTCATATGTGGGCCTGCTGATGGGGATCACAGTTTTCATTCGTCGCTGTACGCATGTATACTCGTACCCTCTTGGCATTTCACTTTGGAATGCATTGCACTGTGGAGGAGGACTGTTTTAATCTCATTTTGTTTCAATTTCTTTCATTATTCCATTGAGGAGCTTTAAGAAGGGAGCATAGCTCATCTCACTATTAACAATGGGAAAATTCCTTTATTTCCAGGTGAATCTGCGCTATGGCGTGCAAAACCCACTTTCACGTACAGGGACTGAGTCGGACACCTGTACAGCTTGTGCAGGAACAATGATCCTAGAGTTTGCAGCGCTCAGCAGATTGTCAGGAGAGTCTGTGTTTGAGGTACAACTCTAAATGGGAGAAAAATAAACATTTAGTTTGAACTCATTATTTTACATTTTCACTGTCAAAATAGAAAAAAAAATACTATACTGTGAAATCTTGATTTCGGGGTTCTTTTGAGTTATGAACGTTTTCTTTTAATTACTTTTTTTCTCATGTAGTTGGTGGGATGGAGCAAATAAGACTGTCTTATGCCTAGAATTTTTTAAAGGGAGTCAGTCACAGTCAAATCTATGCTGTATCAAATTGAAACCTTCTGCACCCACTGTGACCTTTTGTGGAATAGTTTTGACACCCCTGCTTATAATCAAGATACTACAATGTTTATATGATTTGACAGATGTTTCACAAAGATGGTTTGACCAAAACCTAATATTATTTTAAGCGACAGTTTTGGGGGTGGATTCTTGTCATCAGCCCTCCTGGAATTCAGATTTGTTTAATCAGTTAAACATTAAACAATGACATGTCTTACTATTTTGAAGGAATATGCCCGGAAAACCCTGGATGTCCTCTGGGAGAGGCGGCAGAAAGGAAGTGACCTAGTGGGAACTGTCATCAATATTCATAATGGAGAGTGGGTCAGACGAGGTGAGGTAACTGTTAACATACAAGCACGTATATGATTTTTTTTCTCTTATTTATTGTTCCAGGTACTGTTTGCATAATGTACAGTGGTATCAGTCCTAAAAAAAATGTATCAGGCATATTGGTATTTCAGAAAGTCACTCAAATAATTCAATATTTAAAAAAAAATAGACAAAACGTTATTGCAGTCTTACTTAAGGATAATGGTAGCAAACTCAGAGGAATGTGTGTAAACAATCACGAGCATTTGGCATAATTTCACGCTAAAAAAATGACCAAGTGCTGTTGATTGCACAGCGGCACAGCACATCATCAAATCTAATCTAAGATCAACAAACAAAGTAATTGGTATGTATTTGGTGCAGTAATATAACATAGCCTACCAGTTCTAGTAAAAAGATTTTGTTTTCATCCCGCAAATGATCATGTGTAGATAAAGATGCCACTGCACTTTTAATCACTTAGAAAATAAACACTCTGGAAACAAACTGCATAACTCACCCATAACTCACAAAAATACTTTGAGCAGTTTTGAACAAGTTTTTGGAAAATTCCTTATCTGACCTATGATCTCATATCTGTAATTTCAACTATACTCTTTTCTGTTACTAAAATATTCTGCAAATCGTCATCCCTTTATTTGATCTTGAAATACTTTATATACGTAAATAAATACATTACATCTGCTTTCTGTAGGTTTAACCTCCTAGCAGAGGTAATTAATTAGTTAATAGTCAAATCAGGATTTGTCATTCCAGGCTGCTCCGCTGACCTGACCTGAATTGTAATTTATTTTGTTCGCAGATAGCGGAGTTGGTGCTGGCATCGACTCATACTATGAATATTTAATGAAGGCCTACATTCTTCTAGGGGACAACGTATTTCTGGAGAGGTTCAACATTGTAGGTCATCCTCATTACAGTTGCTTTCCTAGTGCCTCTCCATTTAACAGTTTTCCCACTCATTCATGGTCTTCCAGTTAAATATACAGTTTCTTTAATGCACTGTATTTTCTCGCATATAAGCCACCCCAGTGTAAAAGCCACACCCCTAAAATAGCATTTAAATCCTTGAATTTTACAATTTCTCGAGTTTAAGCCGCTCCAAAGTTTTCACCTTCATATTCATAATCTATTCATTTTAATAGGGAGTACAAATGTGTTACTTTGGAGGGAAAATCTTAAGAAAAATCATCGCACGTGGTATTTCCGAGATACTGGATGAATCAAAGACACATTTAGGGTTAGTATCAAAACGAAAGGGCGGCCTGGTGGGGCAAGTGGTTAGCCCGTCGGCCTCGTAGCTCTGGGGGTCCTGGGTTCAAATCCAGATCGGTCCACCTGTGTGGTAGTTTGCATGGCCTCTCTGGGCCTGCGTGGGTTTCTTCTTCGTACTCCGGTTTCCTCCTACATTCTAAAAACATGCATTGGATACTCTAAATTGCCCCTAGGTATGAGTGTGAATGGTTGCTTGTCTCTTTGTCCCTCTCGCCTGGAGTCAGCTGGGATAGGCTCCAGCACTCCCCACGACTATAATGAGGATAAAGCGGTTCAGAAAATGAGATGAGATCATAAGGAAGTTAGTAATTGATCCAGTAATGGTTGTTTTTTACTACAAAACAGAATATAACCAACTAATCCTAAATGTTAATTTGCCTGCATCTACTGGTGAAAAAAGAGTATAGCAATGCTATAAGTGTTGTTTGCATAATACCGTACCCTTGATTCCGTCATATTTTTTTGTTGTTGTTGCAAATACAGCTAATATGTGAGAAAATACGGTATTTTTCATTTTGTTTATTTTAAACAGCACTACAGTGCCATCATGAAGTACATAAGTCAACCTCCCCTGCTTCTTAACGTGCATATGCACAATCCTACTGTAAACTCACGAAGCTGGATGGACTCTCTGCTGGCGTTTTTTCCTGGCCTACAGGTTTGTCGTTTTAGTATGTTTTTAATTGTCAAGATATCCACAGCCATTCCCATGGTTCTGTGCAGGTCTTAAGAGGAGATCTAAAACCAGCCATTGAAACTCATGAAATGCTGTACCAAGTCACCAAACAGCACAAGTTTCTTCCAGAGGTAAATTAAAAGAAGACCTGTGTGTTGCTCTATAAAGTCATATGAAAAGTTGGGCATGTTCTATTATTTTCATTTATGAATCATTGAGTGTTTGGATCAGCAACTGCATTTTTATAAATACAATGGTATCTCTACTTACAAAATATTCAGGTTAGGAAATGCCTCAATTGGAAGGTTATGCACATCAATAGATAGTATTTTTGCATCTGCTTAGTATTCATTTTAAAGGCTAAATAAAGAAATTTGTTATCTCTTTTTTTTTTCTTGTGTTCATATATTTTGGAAAACAGCATTTACATGTAGAATGCGTCTCTACTTACGGAAAATCCAAATTAAGCACTTCTGGAATTAATTAATTTTGCAAATAGCGTTGCTTATCTACTATTTATGTGTATATATGTATGTGTGTGTGTATATATATATATATATATATACATATATATATATATATATATATATATATATATATATATATATATATATATATATATATATATATATATATATATATATATATATATATATATATATATATATATATATATATATATATATATATATATATATATATATATATATATATATATATATATATATATATATATATATATATATATATATATATATATGTATATATATGTATATATATGTATATATATGTATATATATGTATATATATGTATATATATGTATATATATGTATATATATGTATATATATGTATATATATGTATATATATGTATATGTATATATATGGATATGTATATATATGGATATGTATATATATGGATATGTATATATATGGATATATGTATATATATGGATATATATATATATATATATGGATATATATATATATATGGATATATATATATATATATATATATGGATATATATATATATATGGATATATATGTATATGGATATATATGTATATATATATATATATATATATATGTATATATATATGTATATATATATATATATGTATATATGTATATATATATATGTATATATATATATATATATATGTATATATATATATATATATATATATATATATATATATATATATATATATATATATATATATATATATATATATATATATATATATATATATATATATATTTGTGTGCGTGTATATAAATTTTTGTTTTATATGTATTTATTATTTTGTAATTTCTATCGTTCCTTCTCTATAGGCTTTTACCACAGAATTCCGAGTTCACTGGGGTCAACACCTCCTGAGACCAGAGTTTGCAGAAAGTACCTACTACCTCTATAAGGTTAAAAACGTTATTATTATTATTATACAATGCATTGATTCCCACTGTCTGATTTCGTCTGCCACAATTGGTTACGTCGACTTCTATTTACACAAATGTTTTATCCAGTTTGGTATTGTTTTCAAATATATCTTACTCACAATGTTTATTTGTCAAGTACAATCCATTTTAACTACTATTTATGTGTATTCGGCTTTTGAGTGCAATTCATTAGTACATCTCCTTTTAACTATCATACGTAACTTTTATTTGTGTTGACCTTTTTAGTGCAATCATTACATTTACCCAGAGATAGGATTTTATTTTTTTAAATATTCAATTTGAACACATTGTTGGCGCTTATAAGGCATTTTTTATGATTGAAGAAGGACTAAAGTCAAACTCTTTTGCAGGCCACCGGCGACCCTTACTACCTCAGAGTGGGCCAGTCAATTGTGGAAAAACTAAATGCTTACGCCCGAGTGCCTTGTGGGTTTGCTGCTGTTCAAGATGTTCGCACAGGGACACATGAAGACAGGTACTATTGTGCACAAAATGCTTTCAATGTGAAGTAATTCAGGAGTGTCAAACTTATCTTTGTCATGGACCAAATTGTAGTTATACCTTTTACTTTGGAGGGCCATTACCAATGTTGGTGTTAGATACTTGAACAAGTACATATTACTCTCAGATGTACTAATATGTTCCATGACTAAATTATGCGGCATGTTGGTGACTGTAACCTTATCAGGGGAAAAACTAGGGTCGCGGGGGTGCTGGCAGCCAATGAGCCCTCAAATTAAGGCTTTATTTGTTGAAATATGTTTAGTACTTTTATCGGTTCATTTTAGTCTCCTCTGCCTTTCAGCACACACACATTACTCAACATCAAAATTTGTTTGTTTTGGACGTAGGATGGACTCCTTCTTTCTGGCAGAGATGTTCAAATACTTGTACCTTTTGTTCACGGAGAAGACTCAGCTGCCCATAGATATTGACGACTACATCTTCACCACCGAGGCCCACCTTCTTCCTGTGTCCCTCTCCACCACGCAACCAACTTGTCATGGAAACAAAACGGTTAGCAGGCTCTTTAAAACAGCCACACATACAGTGTAACATTGTATTGTAACATTTCCTTCATATGTTTTTGTTTATTTATTTATTTTACTTTGACTTGCAAGCAAAAGGAACTTGAAACAACTCACTTCACACAACCAGTTGTTTGGCTGATTGTTACAGTAATCCCTCGATTATCGCATCTTCACTTATCGTGAATTCACTACAGTGGTACCTCGAGATAGGCGTAAAATTTCACGCGAATAAGTATCTGTAGAACTAGACAAATTTCGAGATACGAGAAAAGCCAGGTGACCAAGATAGGAGAGGCTGTTTATATTTTTTTTACTTTTTTTGCTGCATCTCTTTTGTGTATAACAGATATCTACGAGCACTGGGCGGAGCGTTGCATTTTTTTCAGTTTTTTATACAGCCAACCCGGGAGAAGAAAGGTATCAAACTTTAATACAAAATTACAATTAAGTTTATTGTAAGGTTAGATTAAACTTATTTTAGAGTGTGTCTGCATCGTAATCCGAGTTCACTTAAATTTCTTTATATTATGAAACAAGTGTGTTGCCGGGCTACGACTCAGCTCTGAAGAAAAAAAAGTTATAATGGGGTGATTCTATGATTTTTCGATTATTGCGGGCATGTCTGGTCTACATTAACCGCGATTTCCGAGGGATTACTGTATATGGATTCACTTGTAGAACATTACTCTCTGACTCGGGTATTTTCAAGATGGCTTCTTGTTGTTATTGTTGTTGTTGTTATCAGAACTGGATTGTGTTGAAGCTGTTTTGTTTATGTTCTTTAGAGAACACGTGCTGTCGCCCATGATGAAGATCTGTTCGCGCACACCTGCCCGAGTACAGACACATTGTTCCCAAACAACCCTTCATTTGCCAAAAACATTCGGGACAGCTATAAGTACCTGACCGGTGTGGGGCGAGCTGTCCGCCCTTCTCCTATCAGGTGGGACTTTAATTCTAAAGTAGAGCGTACCATTCAATCTTTTTTTTTCTCACAGCCTTTTTGTGTACATTTTTTCCCACAGAGAAATTGAATTGCCACTTCATGATAGTGGCATCGAACCAGTGGAATTCCTAAAAAGTATGGGCATTTCTCTCCCTCCACTCAATGATTTCAACACAGGAGAAACCAGAAGGGTACTTGATGCTAAATTGTCCTTAGTTTTTTTGTGAACTTCAACATCACTGAGTAACAAAACAGCTAAAAAGCATTAATCCCTGTTTTTGGACTTGAAGGAACACAAGTACCGTGTGAAACTTGTAGCTGAAGTGAGACAAACACTCGATGAAGAAGAAGTGGTGCCTCATGTCGTGCAGCTTATATCTCCTCCATTTTTGGGGAGGGTCGTCCTCATGGCTGGCCCTGCCAAATTTGGGATGGACCTGACTAAGCGAGACCATGGCGTAAGTTGGCCGCGGCACAACAAGTCTCGCATCCTACTAAATTGTGTGCTCGTGTTGTGTAATTGAACAATATGGCACCTTTGTAAATGTAAACACCTCAGTTAAATATTGGTAATGTGAAAGATAGAAATATATATATAAATGACCTTCATATTGCTCCAAGTATTGCAGTGATTTGTAATACTGTTCCTGTTCAATCTCTCACGATTCCTTTTTTTCTTTTGAGATGGAAAGTAAGCCTGTTTCACCTCTTAATAATCGCAATAATTTCTTAATTAAGCCCTCGCTATTCAATGTCTTTAAAAAAAAACGAATTCTGTATACAAAACTAAATTGATTACATTCGTGTAAAGGTTGTAAATTGTTTATCTGTCCTGGGTAATGATTCAATATTGGGTGCTTGCATTTGATTAACTAAAACATCACTGGTATTTAAAATGTCTGCCACCACACACAAAAGCCAAATATAATGGCTTCTATTGATGCTATTATCCACTTTGAGATGCCATAAAAAGTTTTTTTTTTTTTTTAGTTCCTTAGTATTTTTTTAATATTTCCACTGGTATACTCATGATCAAGTTGTTATTCTCTTTAATTATTTTGATTAACACTAATGATTTCATCAAACCTTGCATAACAGTGTTATTATACATGCCAGGCATTAGCATATTTTTATTTGCATACAGATTTTGACAATAGACTTCATTTTCTCCTTTGTTTCCACTTTGTAGTCCATTTTACCTCATTCACGATGTCCTCCTTTTTTTTGTATTGTTTTATTCGGCAGGTCAAAGGCAGCATTACCAAAGCCTACCCTTACACGGCATGTGGGCCACTAGAAAATCCAGCCGAGTTGAAAGGGCACATCGCCCTGGCACTGCGAGGCGACTGCATGTTTGCGTCAAAAGCTCGTTGGCTGCAGGAGGCGGGCGCCACAGGAGTCATTTTCATCGGTGACCATGCGTGTAGTGCAATCTGAATTTTGGGAATGAAATCTTTTTTAATGTTCTTTTTTTATTTAAATCTTTCTCAGACCACCGCGAGGGAAGCAATAGCGAGGAAACGCCACTCTTTCAAATGGTCGGCGATGGTCACTCCACTGACGACATCACCCTGCCCTTGGTCTTCCTGTTTAGCCGTGAAGGCAAAGTGCTTGTTGACGCTCTGGAGGAACATCAGAACGTTGACGTCCTACTACTACCAAAAGAGCGGCAGCTGGGACATGGTGAGAAAAGAAAAAGCACGCTAATAACAAGACAAGCCAGTTTGTTCACTCCTCAACTTGCTGTCTGTGAGTAAGATGTGGTAATATTCCACACAGACATTTTTAGCAATGTGGCCTTCACAATTAACTGAATAACTCAAAAACAGGGATTGTTTTTCAATTAAACAAATTAGTAAAGCTTGTAGTCACTATTTTAAACAAAATGCTCCCATATGTTTAGGATAGACGAAGCTGGCAGTATGCTTTATAGGGAATGCAGTAAAAAAAAGCAAAACAAATGACATTCATACATGAGAATATAATGGACGAACTAATGTCAAGTCACAACATGCATTCATAATTAGAAGAGATTACGAAATATGTCTACATAGATGTGTCACATAGTCATAAATACCATCTAATACATATTTTGGTCCCAGGTTCTAAGTGGTATTTCCTGTTTTTTTTTCCACGCACTGACATTTAAACCCGCTTTAATTTCCTGAAAAGTTTGAGCTTTGTGTTCACGACTTTAAAATCTCACAATCCACTTTTGTTTACTGTTGTAATATATAACATATTTATATATAATACATATATGTACATTTTCCTTCTTTTTTTATAGACTTGGTTTAACCTGATAGACAAATAAATGACCTTAAACTAATATTTTCTGGATAACTAGAACAAATAAAATGAAAATTTGAATATGGCCTATTATTCTAGCCAAGTCAAATTTTTACCTTTTTAGTGGTACTTATTCATTTAATTTGGATGCAAGAAAATAACTAAAAGATTGCAAGGTAGGAACAAAAATAGTAAAAAAAAAAAACTAACGGTGTAATGAATCTAATAAGTGTTTCTGTATCAATTTCCAGGTAAGACAGAACAACCACTTTTCAACATCAAACTCCAGCTTTCTGACGATGAAGACCTCAAAGAGGAATCCATAGACCCACTCTAAAGGTTCTTCACGATGAAAGCAAGGATCTTAAATGAGACATTGCATGATAATGTGTCGGAACAAGCCGTGCGCATTCATCTTTAAAATCACAAATCCATGGTTGGTGGAGCCTCGGATTTGGGATGGGTACACACTCACCGTGTTGGTGAAAATTGTACTACTACAGTCCTCTGTTTGACATGAGAACAAAAGTACTGTATTTTTGGAAGATAAGTATTACTCGAGGATAAATTGCACCACCCAAAGAATACACAGTGAAGAGGGGAAAATATATTGAAGTCGGATTTTTGGGAGGTCAATTTGTTATTTGATCAGAAACCAAGTACAAACATACATTATAGTAACAATAGTAAAATAGAAAACATCAGGCTTAATAGGCATTTGTTAACATACATTTTTCAGATTACAGTAGTACCTCGAGATACGATCTTCTTTTGTTCCGGGACTGAGCTTGTATGTCGATTTTTCTCGTAACTTAAACGAACGTTTCCCATTGAAATGAACTAAAAACAAATGAATTCATTCCAACCCTCTGAAAAAACACCAAAAACAGGATATTGGATTGGAAAAAATAATAATTTATTCTAATTCGCCATCTATTAACAAAGTAACACATAACTAGTGGTTTAATATTACCAAAATGGAAATGAAATTATACGGATTCCGAAGGGGAAAGAGAAAGAGAGACGGACATAGAGAGGGTTTTGCAAGGCAATACGCTCGTAACATAAACAAATTTCAATGAACTTGGATTACAATGCAGACACACTGAAAAATACATTTAATCTAACCTTATGCTAAACTTAACTCAAATTTTGTTTGACATTTTGATTTCTTCCCACGAGTTGGCTCTTTTTGACCCGCCTCCACACTGATTTTCAGTCAATATTGAGGGTTGTTTGAGTTTGTATTCCCAAAATGATGCACACAAATGTCCTCACAATAGGATAACGCACGACCACTTGCCAACGAGAAGTAGGATATATGCCATTCGCACTGACTAACGGGGCGAAAAAAAACACCAAAAAAATGCAACGCTCCACCCAGTGCTCTCAGAGACATTACAAAGAGGGAGTTGCGACCAGAGAAATTACACGAGGGAGTTTCGGGGAGAGAGAGACAGTATCCATGATGTTCTTATGAGCAGCATCTCACGTCTGCTGTCTGCTCGTATATCAAAATTTGTCTCGTATCTCAAGATAAATATTTGCCCGAAATTTTACTCGTATCTCGAATTGCTCGTATGTTGGCTTACTCGTATGTTGAGGTATCACTACTACTGTAGCCTAACAAAAAACAACCTAACAGACTGTCAGTGGTCAGAGAGGAAAAAAGACATGTAAAAGTCGCACTTGAATATGAGTTGCAGGCACAACCAAACGATGAAAATCTTATAGTCTTGAAAATACCTTTGGTTGGAAAAGTTGTTCTTATAGATAGTGCTGCCGGAATTGAACCCACCCGCGTTGCTCTTGGTTGATACTAACAAGTGACTCTGAACTCAACGCAATACCTCACCTTCCGGGAGGGTTCACGGAATGTGAAAAATGTGTTTTTATGCAATGTTTTCACCTGGATTTTGCACCTTTTTTCTTAATAGGGTTAGTGATTAGGTATGTTCTTAAGTATTCTTCTAATTTGAGAGGGTAAGCAACTTCAGGGAATTTTATAAATGTGTGCTTTAATCCTGCAATGTAGAAAGTTTTAGGAATTTTTTAGTACAATGCTTAAAATTTCAGACCCAAGACATAGTCATGCCCTTTATAATGTTTCATTCCAAGAGAGGTTGTCTTGCATTTTGAGTGTATGCAAGAATTTTCCCACATTATTAATCTGTGCCATGGTTATTGTATTTAGTTTAAATTATTCAATTTACAGTCATGCATTCCATATTTTAGTATTGTGTATGAAGTACATACCATTGAGTGAGTGCGTGTGAATCATTCATTCAGATTGGTTTGAATGGTAATAAAATATAATGTTATTTTTACTGGTAATGTGAATTTATCGTTAAACTATTGCTAAATGTTTCCCTATTGTAACTATTGATACTGTGGTGACCCCTAACAGGTTAAGATGAAAGGAAAATGAGCTAAATTTTGATGTAAAATGCCCACTTTTTTTTCTAAATTGCAATTTAAAAAAAAATATTCAAAGATTTTATTACCTAAGATTGGATCAAACTCAAACTACAAAATGTACATTGGTTTCTTGTGATATTACAACTTATTGCTGACTAAATTAACCTTGATTTCTTCTCAACCTTGGTCTACCTATTAGAAGGAACTAAAAAAATGATTTCATTTCTATACTGTGTGGATGTATAATTTTGGCTTTGGAAGAACATATGTATTTTCCTTTTATTTTGCACAGTAGAATTTTTGTTTTGTTTGACCATGTTGCTGCTAATGCTTTTATTTTTTATTTTTAATCTTAAACACAGAATGCATAATGGATCATTTGTTTAGAGCCATTGTTTACTTTCCTTACTGTTTATTAAGTAGGAAGCAACATTTGCACCACAGCATATTTCTGTTGATGCAGAGAAATAGATGATAACAAACTAGGTTGCCACTTTATTAAAAATGTTAGTTTTTTTGTGCTGCAGTTGGCTGTTGAAGCTATTATATTGTAAAAAAAAATGTGGTTAATGAAATGTGCCAAAACCATGCATAGAAATTCTGCAACCTCAGAGTTGAAGTAGTCAATAAATTACAATTTATGATTATTTTCCTACTTTTATGAATAGAAAAAACCTGCTGTGTCACTTAAATAATGTGCCATTGTGTTGATAAGAAACAGCAAATGGTTTTGCTTTTGTCTAATTCTGTTGATGTGATCATAGGGCTCCTGTTCAAAAGTGCGGAATGTTGTCATTTATGGAAAATAATTTGGTAATTAAGGTATTGAATTTGTTTCAATTGGGCAACATGTCATGTTTTGATAACATGAAATGAGACTGGGTGTGTTGATTCAAAACATTTACATTTTGTTTTTATGACTAATATAGATAGAAATATCGTGCTTCCATCCAATTTCTTTCTACCCAAACCTATTTTTTCCGGGTAGCAGTCAGAAAAAGTTTGCAAAAGTACCAGTTTCTGTTAGTATTTTGCTGTTTATAGGTATGGCTGATGTTTAATTAACAAACATTTGACAACATATCTTAGCCCCAAAAACTGCAAATATAATACGAGTGAAACTAATATAGCATGCTGGAATATTTTATTGCAAAAAAACAAACAGAAGTTACAAATATATAATGCAAAAACAACATTTGGAGGTAATACTATATTTTTGTTTCAAGTCACTTAACTTTGTATGGCTCCTTGTGGTATGCATGACCTAATCATTTGGGGAATGGATAGAAATGCAAGTAGTTCTTTGCAGAGGATAAAGAATATAAGACTACATATGGAATGGAATAAAACGACAATTTGCACATTTCATTTTATATGCATTGATTTTGTTTTGTTCTTGGTTATGTGACTTTGACCTGAAATTATAAAACGAATCCGGACAGCTTTGTGGCCTCATCAAAGAGGTTGCTATTAGTTCGTGACGTCACGAGGTTACCTTCAATGCGCTTGTTTCCTGGTCAGCGTCCACTTCAGTGTTGTCTTAAACAGTAAAAATTACTAATCTGAAAATGATTACTGTGAGTTATGTTTGCCCCTCTTGAAATGTACCCACTTCAAAATGAATCCACGTGAGGATAAACCATATTTGGCTTTAAAAATGTTTTAATACGGTGTATTTCCTCACGTGAAATAATCACACCTTGGACATTTTTGTTAAATATGTGTCAGGATGTGCGGAGAAATATACTATTGGCATCTTATATGAACACTTCTGTGGATTCCGAGCAGGCCCTGAAGGCATCACTTCCTAAGCGCATACGCAGACGCCCCCCTTTCTTGCTGAAGCTCCGCTATCTTTAGCACTGTCGCGGATTACCCGTTCGCGTCGAGCCTGGAAGACAACCTGCTCGCCTGCTGCAACCGAAGATCGTTCTTTCAAACCAACTTCTACACTGCAACATAAAAAAAATACCCCCAAAAGATGGGGGAATGACAACAAATTCCCTGCCCGCGGTTCTCCGTTCCCAACAAGACTACCACCAACACCACCTCCACCACCACCAACGATGCTGCCGCTCTCCAGTCCGCGGAGCGAACCCCGATGCCGGGCCTCGACACTGCTCCTGGCCTCGGTCATGTTCTGCATCGTCCAAGCCGCTGCTAGCTTTCCAGGTAAAACGCAACAACCGACACCCACACAACGCCAGAAATACCTGGAAAACATATGAATAAAAAATAGAAATGTCACAATAACACTTTATTCGTCGATGGTGTGTTGATTTTTTCTCTTTTTTCTAACCTAATTTGTCGCGTCGACGTGCGTCATCTGTAGGCATCTTTTAATGGACGAGGTCGTGGCACCTGTCAGGCAGACAGCTTTGCGTCATAATGGAGACATAAAACATATATCATCGCATATTTTCTTGTTTGCAAGCTTTTTTCCGGATGTTTTCTCGACATAACCACCTGCCTTTTTTTCGTTTAACCAGTTTGAGTCAAGGAAAAAGTCATTGACGCGTCATCGTTCCTTTCCTTGTTGGCGGTTCCTCTGTTTACATTTATTATTTTCTTACCTTTAGCAAACGCAACACAAATGTTGTTAAATATATGGGTAGTCATTACAATGTTATTTTTTAACGTTTATTGAAATAAATAAATTACACAAAATTCATAAATTACACAATGTTCTTTCGGTGCAAATGCATGCTCTAAAAGCAGCATTCATTTAGCATATACATAGTATATTTAAAAAAAAAACATTAAACTGAATATAAATAACTTAATTCAGATGTTGAAATTCAACACAAGCAAATATGCATCTCAATAATTGTATCAGATCCTGTTCTAGTCTACTACGCATTGTACAACATTTGGCACAAATTGGCTGCCATTGACAGTGATAGATGTCCAATATATTTGAACTAGGAATATTTGCCAAACCTCCAAATTCAAATGGATTGGACGTCTACCAGTGACAAACTCATTTACATTCACAGCAGAAGAATGAAAAGACCCACACGATTGGAAGAAATAACAAAAATATAAATACAGTTTTACCTCTACTTATGAATGCCTCTAGGTATGACATTTTCAGGTTACAAGATCCCTTTGAATGTAAATGCATTTCCAGTATCTGTTATTTTAATTGGTTCATTTTTTAGGCATTGGGTTGGTAGTTTTTTGAGGACCGTCGAACAAGTTACGTAATTTAAATATAAAGTTCTGCTCTACTTACAAAAAATGTTCTGGAACCAATTTTGGAAGTAGAGGTACGACTGTATATATATATTCATTGTTTTTTTCTTGTTTGTTTTTAAAAAAATGTAGCATTTGACATGATGCAGCATCCACATCAGATGACAAAGTCTGAGTTGATCTTTCTGAGTGTTGAATTTGTATTGCGCAATGCAGTATACTTCTGGTGGGCCATAACTGATGGTTCAAGGGCTGGATAATCCGTCCTAACTCTTTAAACACGATAGCCATGTGACTTCAACAGCTGGACAGTCAAACGTCATCGTAAGCGCTCCAGCTGCTCCCCCTCCCCACACAGAAAGAACACGTTTTCATCGATGTGAGCACGCACTTGTGTAATAATCCAAATATTGCATTGCTTACTTGAGGATCACGATGCAGTTTTCTCTTTTATTGCTAATGAAATATTTTAGTTGGTGCTCTTCTTATTTTACAGGATTTGGAAATGCAACAAGGGAGATGAGTATCCATTTCATATGAAATAAGCAAATGTGAAACGCAGTTGAATTATCATCCAGAAGGATAATGTCACAAATGATGACACGCCATTATGATTAAATGTGCCTAAAGATCCACAAAATCGGATGAGTCGATTTTGACTCACATGCAAAAAACACCATCGGGAACAGGGTGTCAAAATCTATTTATTGATACCATTACCTCAAGGGTGGGCAAAATATTCCAAAAGGGCCACAGTGGGTGCAGGTTTTCATTTCATCCCATAAAGAGGACACCTTTTCACCAGTTGGGTTTCCTACAAGTGCAATCAGTGAATTGCAATCCGGTGCTTCTTGTTTTCTGCCGAAATCTCGTCAGTTAAAGTGTCATTGCTGGATCGGTTCAAACACAAATCTGCACTCGAGGACCAGTTTACTCACCCCTGCTTTAGCTACCGTATTTTCTCGCATATAAGTCGTATTTGTAACCAAAAAAATGATGATTGAATCAGGGGTGCGGCTTATATGCGCACAAGACTTCCAGCATTGCTCTACTCTTTTTCACTAGTAGATGTCAGTAAATTAACATTTATTATTTGTTGGATATTTACTGTTTTGCAGTAAGAAAACAACCATTACTGGATGAATTAATACCTTTTTTATGATATCGACCCTAATAATGTGCTTTTGATTTATACCGTATCTCAGCAATACCAAGTGATGTTCTTCTTAAGATTTTCCCTTCAAAGTAACACATTTGTACTCCCAATTAAAAACTAGGTGAAAACTGTGAATCTGAGGGCGGCTAATACGCGAGAAATTGTATAATTCAACAATTTTAAGAACATTTTAAGGGCTGATGTGCGGGGGCAGCTTATATGGAATTAATTCATCCAGTAATGGTTGTTTTCTTACTACAAAACAGAAAATAACCAACAAATAGTAAATGTTACTTTGCCAACATTTACTGGTGAAAACAAGTATAGCAAGTGTCGTGTGCATTTAAGCCGTACCCTTGATTCAGTCATTTTTTTTAGTTAGAAATACGGCTTAAATGCAACAAAATAAGGTACTTCTTGGCAGATCATGCTTCAGAAACACCGTGTTGCACAGTTGTTTGTTTGAACTGCTTTGACTAGTGGAGACTGGTCAGAAAATCTGCAATTGAAATTCACCGATAGTGTAGGTGTTAGCCTGAGAACAGATGGAAGATTCCCTTATGTCACGCACCACTAAATGCCATTTTGAGCTGGAATGAGAAACCGGACTGTGGACCAGCAATGCTCAGAAATCCATTTAGCGTTTGGGAAAATCTTTATCTTCATGCTGTTACTTACTGTATTGCCCTCGGGAGACAAACCAATTTATTTTTTTATTTTTTTTAGATCTAATGCTTTTTGGGCTTAATGTTTTCACCCTGAATGTTTATAAGGGATCGGAAAAGGCCAATGGTGGCAATCATTACACTGAAAAAGCAATCAGGAAACATTCATCAAAAGGATTGATTTGCATCATTGTGCTCTTTGTTGTCCACAAAAACAGATCAAATAGGTGGGCGAACCAAATCTCCTCTTAATCTTCTCTCCTTTCAATTTTCTTCACACTTTTCTCCTTCAACTTTTTTATCTAAACATCAAACTGGGCTGACCGTGAGAAAGTCACTGGTGTCAAAGAAAGCAGCAAGTTTGACAAGGTTTAATTTTTAACTGACAATTGATAAGCAGTCTTTTGGCTATTTTGCGATTCCCGTTCCCTTATTATTTTGTCATGCAACTTTTCTTTGATTATATCTAACCACGCGTGGTGACTGCTGTCTTTATATAATTGCCAATGCTTATACCTTATTGTATATTGTAATGTAATGTGTGCAATTGTTCAATAACTTTTTAAAAATTAGAGATGATGGTAGTGGAACAGATTTGACTAGCATTTAAGTCATATATCAAGTTATATCTATTGCTAGGATTTAAAAAAAATGCATTTCAAATGTAATTTTGAATATTTATTTTTGTTTTTAAGCAGACACTCATTGGCATTTAAACATGATCACTTAATGCCAGCCTTCCCAGTTCTAATAAATAGAACGTCTCTTGCTTTCACTAGCAGCGAGCAACAAAATAATCCAAAAGTCCAGAATTATGTGGAAAAAGCTTGAGGATTTATTTATATATTTTACTTTAAGGGCTACAAAACAACAGGAAAAAGATATACAAAGATATCAAATGTATTTTTTTAATTATGTAACAGCATGGAATAGGGTGGAAAAACATACTTTTAAAAACAAATCTATTTTTAATAGT
The DNA here is from genome assembly GCF_051989575.1 of Stigmatopora nigra. Taxonomy (NCBI): domain Eukaryota; kingdom Metazoa; phylum Chordata; class Actinopteri; order Syngnathiformes; family Syngnathidae; genus Stigmatopora; species Stigmatopora nigra. Next base: position 8,494,621 of record NC_135524.1, on the reverse strand, counting down.
TACTAGGCAACAAAATGAGCTGGATGAAGAAGGCTGTTATCAAAAGAAACTAAAATGTATCTTTTGTAATAAATTAAATTGCGATATATCTGATTGGTACTCAGTATTGGCAGACCATTGTCATTGGGACAACTCTACTCCTTATTCGTTTTGTTTATCATCAATTGTTATGAGTTATAAGGCAACTCTTGGTACATTTGGCAAAAAATATCATAATGATATTGAATTGTGAGGTGCCCCTGCCTGCTCATGAGAGGCAGCAAGCGAATTAATCAGCTTGTTGCATCATCTGCTCAACAAGTTGTGAAAATAGAACCGAGTGAATCAAGGCCACCTACATGCTGTCATTGTGAAAGCCTTTTGTTCTGGCTACTGGGGTGTTTTGGAGAGTTGGAAGGTTGTGGTCGCAAGGTGATTGGTCCAGCTACTGTTGCTGCCGCTTTGATTTATGCTAATGGTAATGACAGTCATTTTCTTCTCCATAATCATCATGCGTGTGTGACAAAATAGGCGGTTTAAGAGTGCTGCAATACTTAACAGAAAATCACTCACTTAAAGAGGCATTGAGTTCATTGTTTTTCCTGTGTTTTGAACTGGTTCATGCATAAGACGGGTTGAAAAAGGTTTCTGTGTAGTTTTTTATTTATTCACAAACATGTTGGCTATCTATATCATTCTGGGAATGGTAGGTTTTCAAATTGCTTCATACTAACTAAGCCTTAATATAAAAGTACTTTAGTTTTCTTAATTCTTCCTGAATGCTCACTAATATCGGGAATGCCAAAGACCCGGTTAGCTGGTCTTGAGGGTCTGGACTCCATTAGACCACTTCCTTGTTTTTAACTGAGGTGCAATACGCATGCAGTATATAAATAAAACAGTATTTAAATATTCACGTTGGCATTTCCTGTGATATAGTACAATGCTTTTGCAATTGTCACCTCCCACTGTTGTCTAGACCGGTGTTTCCCAATATTTTTTGAGATTTGGCACACTTTTTGCAATGAAAAATTCTCAGGGGACACCGCCATCGGATTTTTTTTAATTCAAAACTATGTTGCCTATATTAACAATAGTCATTCTCATCATAGTTTTATCAGTAGGAATCACATAAACCTCCAAAATTATTCAAAAATCCAATTTTTCACACTGACCTAATGTCACCAAAAGTTGATGTCTGCGGACACTAAACAGCTTTCGGTCCGAGTGATGCAAAAATGAGTAATGTCGTGTTTTTAATCGCATAATTTTATGACTTTTCTCCAAATATTATGTAAATCTCCTAATATTTCGCAAAAAAATTTAGACTTTAATGTCACCAAAAGAAGATGCCCTAAAGACAAAACAACTTCCGGTTCATGTTACAGAGAAAAAAAGCAACAAAATGACAGTTTCACAATAGTATAACCTATAATTCAGCATATTTAGATTTTAACCTTGTAATAGTTCAATTTTAATCTTGTTATATTCATATTAATTTTTCTCTCTGAATATTACTTTGTATGACTTCTTGCAATTTCCCGCGTCACACTTGACCATTGCTTATTTTTAAATACATTTTTTTCCCCTGAAAAAAATCTGCGATGTAGTGAAGCCGCGATATTCCGGGGATTATTGTAGAAGGATTTTGGAACTAGGAAGTTATAGTCAAAGCTTGCCTTCTGACGGAAATGATCGTTTCTGATCATGCTCCGCTGAAGTGGGAAAATAACGTGGTTGAATATTGCATTTTGGTGTAATTGCAAAGCTTGTTATCTAAGAATTTTGGAGGGTGTCTTTGGGTCATACGTCAAAGTCACTGCACGCACTAAAATAGAATTAATGAACGCCAGCCTTTACAATTGAAATTAATTTGGTGTCTACAACTGTTAATGGCAGTAAAAGAGTTTATAAGAAACAGGATTTTCCAAAAATGTAAAGGACTATCTAAAATGGTTTTACAAAATCATTAAATGTGCTTCAAATGCATTGTTACAACCGTGACCAGGCTTTTGAAAAATATTGTAAAAAGTTTAGGGCCAATTGAAATGTATTTTGGGGAGTTTATTTGACATTCTTCATTTTAATGGAAACATTTATTTTCTGTCTATCATATGTCATGATGCCTATTTTCCATGAAGCGTACGTGCATTGCGTAAGATTCTTTCAAGCAGATTAGCATGGGAAAGGAGCTATGTGTTTCATTCGTGATAAGAAACACACTTTCCACGAAGGTTAACACATTTACTGAAGCCATTTATGAGACAGGATGCTTCTTTATAGGTCAATTAGGCAACATTTTCCACCACGCAGTTGAAGGTCTTTAAGATAGCCCATGTTAAAGGTACACATCGGAGGTTCATTGAAATAAATAAATAAATCTAATTGCCTTTTGAATGTAATAAAAAGTGTTTTAATTTATGGGTGACCTGAAATTAGGGAAACGGATACAAACTGGGTTGGCCTCTGCAAAAATCATTCCAGATAATTGGATTGGATAACTTTCTTCATCCCCTATTCGGGAAATTTCATTGTCACAGTAGCAAGAGGGTGAGTATACAGAGTATACAGTCACAGAAAAAGACATTTTAGATATTGATAAATAGGTAAGAAATAAGTTAATAAATAAATAAATACATATATAAATAACTAGATGCGCGTATATGTACATATATATATATATATATATATATATATATATATATATATATATATATATATATATATATATATATATATATATATATATATATATATATATATATATATACATATATATATATACATATATGTATGTCGTTGTATATATATGTACATAAATGTACGTGGTTGTATATATATATATATATGTACATATATGTACCTGGTTGTGTATATATGTACATATATGTATGTGGTTGTATATATATGTACTTATATGTATGTGGTTGTGTATATATATATATATATATATATATATATATATATATATATATATATATATATATATATATATATATATATATATATATATATATATATATATATATATATATATATATATATATATATATATATATATATATATATATATATATATATATATATATATATATATATATATATGTATATATATATATATATATATATATATGTATATATATATATATATATATATATATATGTGTGTATATATATATATATATATATATATATATATATATATATATATATATATATATATATATATATATATATATATATATATATATATATATATATATATATATATATATATATATATATATGTATGTTTTTATTTATGTATATATTTGTTTTATTTATTTACTTATGTGCACCGTCAAGACTGTAGCCCAAACTTTGTGAAATTAGGGAAATTGATCTCAATGACGTGATCAATAATTCAATGTAACAGCCATCTCAAAACTAGTTTCTATTTTTGCAATTGCAATTATTAATGTGCTCCATACAATATATTGATTTTACCCTTAATGTCATACTATATTGCTATGTACATTGGAGTGTTATCACATGCTGTCTTTAAATACTTGTAGTAATGAGCTCCCCGGGGACAACTAAAGACATGTGAGATTTGCAAACCATGCTCTCGTTTTGTACACTCACGCAAAAAAATGGCACATGCACAAATTGAGTGGGGAATGCCTACAAGAAATATTTTCCACTCCATTTGAAATGGTATACTCACTTCCTGGATGCCATTAGTACGTCAGGAAATCGACACAATAGGAGTAGTTGGTCCACTCCACGGCTTATTTCCTGCCAGCCTGTGCCAGGCTTTTATGTGCTGTCGCTCTTCATCTTGTGGGGGGACATAATATAAATATTCAGATATCGAGAGCAGTGATTCCCAACCTTTTTTGAGCTGTGGCACACTTTTTGCATTGAAAAAGGTACACCACAATCTGAAAATCTTCTAATTTAAATCCATGTTGCCCATATATACATCATAAAGTTGTTTTCATCTGTACTATTTTATTAACAGGAATTTAAAAATCCACCCCAAATTATTCCAAAATTTTAAAAAATCACACCGATCTTATGTCATCAAATACAGTACGACTGATGTTAAAATAATTAATGCAACGTTTTTGATCCTTATTTAATTTTTTTACTTTTTCCTCCCAATATTATGTGCTCACAGAGACTTTACGTCGCCAAAAGTTGATGCCCCTGAAACCCCTAGTTGTCCGTCTCCTTGTGCCCTGCCTGCGATTGGCTGGCTACCGATTCAGGGTGTGTCCCCCGCCTCTGGCCCGGAGACAGCTGGGATTGGCTCCAGCATCCCCTGCGACCCTAATGAGGATAAAACGGTTCAGAAAATGAGATGAGAACAGATGAGATGTAAAGGATTGCAAACAGACAACAGTTTTTTTTTTTTTTTTAAATGACCCTATCTTTTTATTCACTTGATTCAGAAGAGTCACAAATCTCATATATTAATATTACATACTAGTTTCACTAAAAACTTTACATATCTCCCATGATTGATAGAATGAATTTTCTGCTTCACCACAACCCTTTGGAATTTTTTAAGAGGCTCTATTTTTAGCACTTTTTGTCTCTGAAGCGCCACACGTAGCAGTGACTTAAACCACTACATGTCACAGTAATAGAGAAACACTGAGTATGTTGACTCCTGGCTACAATGTCCTCACCCTCTTGCTACTGTGACAACAAAATTTCCCGGATACGGGTTGAATAAAGTTGTCCAATCCTATCCAACCATGAAGGAAATTAGTTTTAGGTATACATACATAATCTTTTATGACTATACAAGTCAGGTATTCAACTGGTGATAGGACAAACAGCATTCAGATCATTTTTCCAGTTCCTCAACAAGCCCTGTGACGTTTAGTTCCATTGGGGGTTTTCCTTTTGATTAAATTCTGGTCTGTAGGCCCAGAGAATTCATATTTCATCTCTTTTTTTAAAGCCATGCCTTAAAATAGCATTATGAGTCATTCCCGTCTTTTGCGTGACAAATTCAAGAATATTTATACTTCATCTATTCTTGTGTCAAAATTTAATTTGTCACTTTTTTTCCCAACGATTCCACTCTGTTTATATTAATAGCCTTTTTAAAAGGTCATGACTTTGAAGGCAGTGAGTGATCAAGATAGATTCTGTGATGATGAGCAGAGGGATAAAAATAATTGAGATGCTCATCTCAGCTATAACGAGAAATACGTCTTTCAGATCAACATCGCACACCAGATGACAGTGGCATGACCTCATTCAGCATAAAAGACAAAATATTTGATCAGATAACAATTATGTGGCCGACACAGGCATTATTTGTCATCACTAAATATTTGTCATCAGCTCTTAACTACTTACTGCTTGCTCAAACCGAAGAGCGGCAGAAATAGACAGTCCCTTCGTCTATTTGTTTCAGCTAAGTCATTGGTTAGCCATTTATTTTCCATTTCCATCTGGCCATGGATGACCAATTTTCAAGAACTCTATATTCCAGCCCTGGTTAATTGGAAGTTTCACCTATTCTTGTGAAAATATACTCTCCTTGGGAAAGGAAATAATTTCTTACAAGTGGATAGAAAATGAATAGAAAGAAAAGCCAATAAAGCAAAGACGACATCACTCTTGTGCCTTCTCCATCTCACCAGCACTCCCTTTCGGCACATCGGCTCCTTCAGAATCTCACGTCTCTCCCTGAAATCACAAGCCTTGTTGCCATGGAGGTGACTTGAATCTCTCATGCAGCCATCTCGGCCTGACTAATACTCTCTTACGTAAATATAAACCAAGAGGAGGGGAACGCTTTCAACTCTTAGCGTATGACAAAAGAATAACATTATAAATATATTTTTGAAAACCGGCTTAAATTTACCGCACATCTATCGATAATTATCTCCAACCAACACATCTTTTGTCTTTCAAATTTGTAAATAAATTACTTTCGTTTTTCAATTATGAAGATTACTACATTACCTTACTTCAAAAGAAAGGAGAATATAATTGTTTTTAAAGTGTTTTGGTTATTCTGTTGTGCAATAAAGATAAAACAACTCCCTCCTTATACTATGAAACGTGATGAATAATAAAATGGTGATATTTTGACTGGCATCTTTTTTATAAATTTTGTTTTCAAACCAGAATACATCAACACCACTAGCAGAAAAACTATTTTTAGCCTCACAAAAGGAAACTATTTACATTTACGATTTGAATCGGAAATATTTAAGTAAACCTGATTATTGTCTTAGATTATTGAGCAATACTGAAGCAGGCATCTGGATAGTAAGCCAGCTTTACTGCAAAGGTCACTTTTAAAGAATTTCTTTCACCTGTGTCTGTCTCTCTCATTGGCAGGCGGCAGAGCGTGCCCTCACGACATCGACTGTGCCAAAGAAGGACGCCATCTTTGCCAGATCGGCTCCTCGAGCTGTGGCCCTTGTCTCCCGTTGCTGGCGGAGAACGAAATGGGTCGCTGTGTGCCCAGGAAGAGACATCGTCATCATGGTACAACTTTACAATTTCACTACTTTGTACCCATAAAGCGATTCTCTCGGAGCCCATTACTCGAGTACAGTGTTTCCCAACCATTGTGCCTTGAGAAATTACCTGCCAATAAGTCATACGTTGTCATACTTTTGGCGAAGTCTGACCACAAAACTGTGTTTCGCGTATTATTAAGAGATTAGAGTCATTTTAAAATAAGTCATAAAAGTTCGACAAATAAATTGGTACATACATTATTACTCGTAACTTATTACCGTATTTTCACTATAAGGCGCACTTAATAGTCTTAAATTTTCTCAAAAATAGACAGTGTGCCTTATAATCCAGTGCGCCTTATATATGGAAAAAACAGAAAACCAAAAACGAAAAACCACCACTGCCCTATATTAAAAAAACAAACACCTGAACTGAAACAATACTGTTACATATGCAGATGCCATCTTAGTTTACAAAATCTTCCAGCATATAGCTCCTCCCCCACTGCAAGATTTTATACCAAAAAATCCAAAACATCAACAATGGCTAGCTCTAGAGGTGACTGTGTAGTGAGTGCTTCATACCTGGAAGTCAATAGCAATTACCGTATTTTCACGACTATAGGGCGCACTTAAAAGTCTTAAATTTTCTCCAAAATAGACAGTGGGCCTTATAATACAGTGCACCTTGTATATGGAAAAAATGTCATTCATTGAGGGTGCACCTTATAATGCGGTGCGCCTTATAGTCGTGAAAATACAGTACTTATAACCTATTGACTTTATATTGTAACTATAGGAGACAGATTGAAATCAGATTTCATCTTGCAGTTCAGAAAGTGTGCCACTGCTAGAAAATGATTGTGAAATACTGCTCAAGTGAATGGGAATGATTCAATTCGAAAGATAGTGTCATGTAAAACACAAAGGACTTCACCTTGATTGGATGAAAACTCACACAAACCTCATGCGCACGTAATATTTAATGGTGTTTTATAATCAATTGATCTATAAATAAATTTATCAGACTAAATTGATAGCTTCTTCTTTACAATATTAAATAGCTTCAACCTTTTTTTAATTCATTTTATGAACTAGCAACATACTTAATTACCATTTTCACAATGGTACAATGTTATATAAATTCCTTGGACAATGTTTAAATAAAGCAGAAACTATGATGCAGAGGGCGGAAGAGGCACAGGTGTTGTGAAGTCCAAATGTCGTTGGTTGAAGACACTGTAACCCAAGGACTCCCCGTATGTCGATGAACGACTTTGTTCACTACAAAAAGGTTTCCACAGCAGTCATAAAAAGCAAAAGGGTGAATACTGGATGTAAAGACTTTACTAGGCATAGCATTTCACGAGCTGTAAAATTAACACGTGCATCTTCTTCAAACTTACTCCTTAACTGCATTTCACTGTTATAGACATTAAATCCATTTCAATTGTAAAGGCTAACATTGAGTGATGTTTTTTCACTGCATTTAATGGCAATCACTGCTTCCCTCTCCAATAAAAAAAAAGGACTGGAGGGCTATTGTCAATGGAAACCAATGAATTAAGGTGTCCCATAAAACCTCATAAAACTGCAAATAGCTGAATCTGTGAGTAGGGACAGAGTTATAGAGGTTAAAATGTTCAGATCACATTTTTAGCCAAAGTAAATGATGAGGGCTTGTTGTTTTATTCTTTGCGTGTCTTGCTGCCATTTCCGTGTGTGACTGCGCCAAGTTTATTGATTTGGTCTCTTCCTCTGCTGACTTGTCCATCTTGGCTAATGTCTTTAATATCCCTTGTCTGTCACTGTGTCTCATATACTATCTCATCCTATTCTCTCTTCTCTGCCCCCCCCTCCCACATCCCTGTGACACCACTCGTTCAATTGGCCTCATCCTCACGGCGTCCATGTTTCTGACAAAGATGGCGCAGTTTGATGTGATCCTCCACAGGGATTTATTTTTTAATCTCGCCCAACCTCTACCGCTGCCGCAACAAATATGCACGACACCCCCGCACTAGAGCGCCCTTGCCATAGATCTTACTTTTCTTCAATTAATATAATGTCATTTTGCAGGGGAGCCACGCTGCAAGAATAAATCTTTATCACGCGTTCACTCTACGTTGCAGAAATTGAAACGTGTCACTGTGTTCGTCTCGAAGGCACTGGTTTCTGTCTGCTCCAGGATTAATAATTCAAATGGCTTTGCAGCAGGAACAGCAGGAGAGTAGAAACTTGGCTCAAATTATTGGTCGAACCCCACAGAGAAGTGAATATAAAATACTATGTTATTTATGTATATATGCATGTAGATGCAGTAATTTCAATACAGTAATCCCTGGAATATCGCGGTTAATGTAGACCAGACATGGCCGCGATAAACAAAAAAACTCAAAGTAGAATTACCCCATTATACCTACCTTTTTTTTCAGTGGTGAGTCTTAGTAGCAAGCAGAGGGCAGGCGAGTGGCTTCCGCACTTACGAGTTTCAGTGTATTTTGACATTTTTATAAACTTTTTTTTAAAAGTCTTGTTTACAAACAAAAAAAATCCCCAGAAAAAAATCAGCAATGTAGTGAAGTCGCGATATTTGAGGGATTACTGTACTATTTCAACGCCTTTCTATATTGCAAGTTATTCCACTTAGAAATCATGGAGGGGTCTGGCACTTTCATCTTAGGTGCATGTCCACTGTGAGAGAGCTAATCTAAAAAAGAAAAATCCAGAAATCACGTGTGATTGTGAAACTTTCGCCATGTTTCACAATCACGTGTGATTGTGAAACTTTCGCCATGTTTCAGGGTTCAAACATAAAAATATTTTTAAAAAATTGTCTGGAATCAACAAGTGGGACTCAGTATCGAAGTGGAATGAAATTAATTGGATATTTTAAACTTTTTTTAACAAATAAAAAACTGGAAAAGTGGACCGTTCAATATTATTTGACCAACTTGCATTAATACTTGGTTACGGCAGCTTTTGCTGCAATTTCAGATGCATGTCGCTTGGGGTCTGTATCAGTTTTTCACATAAAGAGACTGAAATTCTTGCCCATTCTTCCTTGCAAAACAGCTCAAACTCAGTGAAGTTGGATGGAGGACTTGTGAACAGCAGTCTTCAGCTCTGCCCATAGAATCTCGATTGGATTCAGGTTTACAGTTACGGCCAGGTCTTGGTAGAGTTCCAGTGGTCTGATACTCCTACCATTTCAATATGATTGCTTTCACAATGCTCCTTGTGATGTATTAAGCTTGAGAAATCTTTTTTGTATCCAAATCTGGCTTTAAACTTGTCCACAACGATATTTCAGACCGGCCTGGTTGTTTCTTGAACATCATGATGCTCTCTGAACTTAAAACAGAACCTTGAAACTAAAACAGGATTACTAAAAAGGGGAACTCAATCCAACGTTCTCTCTTCTTGTAGAATTATTAATCCCAACACTTTTTACGGTTTTACCTTTTTTTTTTTTTTACTTTTACGGACACCTGAGGGGATAAACCGAAAATCCACCAAGACTCTCTCTATGCTATACGGTTCCATTTTAACATTCTGTTTGTAATCTGAAATCAAAATGTCACATTCCTAGTCTGAGAAGGTTGCAGGATATAGCAGGTTAACACAGGGTTGAACAGACAGTGCTTTGTAGAATGTAAATCAGCTCGTATTTGACGTTCAGGAGTGGCCTTCCATGTGCAAACACACGGTGTCTCCATCCATGCCTTTAAGCCATTCCCCCCCAAGCATGTTTCATTCTTCATTTACAGTCAATATGTACCATATGTGCCAAAGGCAGGGCTGCTCTACATCGCATCCGCAAAAGCTGACAATAGCGCCCTTTCTTTTGTCAAGTATCATTCTCTATGATGTTATATAATCATGTCATCTTGATTATTTCATGACAAGGGAGATTTTAATATCCAATGAGGAAATGTCAATTTTCTAAAAGATCATCTGATGGAATATTTTTGCCTTTTTTCTCAGAATCTGTTTGATACTTCCAATTCATTTTGCTTTGGCAGTTCACAAATTATTTACTCTCTAGAAAATATTTTACCACCTTATCTTTTAAAATATATACTTTTTCTCCTTTAACTATGAGGTGTTTGTATGTGCTGTATATTAAAGACATAGACAACACAAGTTACATCTTTTCTTTTCTTCTAAGAACAGTTGTTCATCCAAACCCTGCCAAAATAAATGCACAAATAGTAGCTTATTTGTGTAAACCAGTCCAGGCAGGCATGGGCTCGATTCCTGCTGGTAGCGGTATGATTGTGAGTGTGAATGGTCGTCTGTCTGTGTGTGTCCTACGGTTGGCTGGTGACCAGTCTACTACACCAGGTGTAGTCTGTCTTTCACCTGAAATCGGATAAGGTCCAGCAATCCTGCTTACAAGGACACATGGTACAGAACATAAATGAATAGTTTATTTGTTCCCTACACACAAAAAGTACTGTAGAACAGTGTTTCCCAACCAGTGTGCCACGGTAAATTACATGATAATACATCGTAATAATCCAGTGCTTCTCAAATAGTGGGGCGCGCTCAGGGGGCGCGGTGCGATACCTGGGGGGCGCGTGTAACCCTGGGGAACAGGATTTTATTTGGCCGTACTAGTATAAAGTGTAATTGCGCATCCACAACAGTAGCTAGCAGTGGCGCTCTCATTGTTACTTCTGTCATGTTTGTGAGAGTGCAACATTTCACATGTTGTACCTATAACACTTTTATAAAATGATTTTATTTATAGTCACGGTGGGAAGTGGGGGGGCGCGAATAGTTTTCTTCTTGCTAGGGGGGGGGGGGGGGGGGGGGGGGTCTAACGGAAAATAATTGAGTAGCACTGTAATAATCCAAGAAAGAAATTTCAATATTAAGAGATTAAAATCAAACTATTACGGGGTTAAAATTGAAATATGAAATAATAAATTGTACTATAACAAGATTCAAATCATAATATTATGAGATTAAAGTCATTTTGTTGCTTATTCAACTCAAAAGCCTGTATTGTCATTTTACTACAGCTGCGTTTAAATAAATTAGTGGTGCTACCTCACAAAGTGCGTGTTTCCCAGTAATAACATAAATAAATAATTTAAAAAATCACATTCGGGAAAGGTAACTATAAAACGCAATTTTAAAATAGTTATAAATATACATATATATAGAAATAGCTTATTTTTATGTAAATTAACTCTTTGGTTTTCCGGGCTTCAACTTCTGTCGACGTTAAGTCTGTGTGAGCACAAAACTGCTCTTTTCATAATGTTGGGTGGTTGAATTCCTGTCAATAAAACTTTGTTGAGAACTACTTCATAATGTTAATATAGGCGACATAGTTTTAAATTAGAAGATTTTCAGCTAATGGTGTGCCTTGAGATTTTTTGTCTCGCAGCTTAAAAAAGGTTGGAAAACACTGCAGTAGAGAATGGATTAATTTTTCATATAACATATTTATTGGAGATTTTCCTCCTCTAATGCCTATCAGTTGTGACTCCTTCTAAAATGGAAATGAGGCTGAAATACAGATCCATGACCTTTCTTCCTTCCTTATCTTTGTCTGTGGCCATTTGTCAACCTGAAAACAGTGAAAAGAGCATGGCAATTAGAGGATTAATATCTTCAATCCTCACAGCATGCAGTTTTTTTCTTCTTCTTCAACCACTGCTGAAAATGAATGAATATTCTCCTGAATGCCCACAAGACGGCACTAGAGTTCATGCGGGAACCTTTCAGTGAGAGACCAGCATCCCCCTTTAATGATCTAAAAGAGCCACAAACAACCAGCACTGCTGTATCTCAGTAATTCAGGTTCAAGTTCATCTGATTTCATTGTGTTTCATTAAGTGACGTCCAAATTTAAAGCCCATTAAATTCACATTTTACTGAAGACTTTTCTTCATCTCTAAACATTTTGATTGTTGTATAAACCTATTTTTAAATTGAACTATTTTCTATTTCATTCTTTTTATAGACCTCATCGACATAAAGATCCAAATTTATTGAGCTGTTCCTTTTTGATATTTTTTAACAGCATAATGGCACATTTTCTCGCAAATATTCATTTAAAAAACAAACAACTTTGTAAAACAAATTTGGATCACCATGTTTTAAATTTCACGACCAAACAAATTGATTTAAACGAATTTGCAAAAAAAGAGTAAAAAAAACACTTTCTCTTGGTTACAATTATTGTTTTAGTCTTAAAAGTCATTAAAATGAATTCATTAGAAAAATAATGGTCATGATTGGGGAAACTTGCTTGCATTACTCATAAGTACAAAACATTTAGTTTACGTAATGGCTCACGTTCATGTACACATTTGGCATGCTAAAAACATAAGATGAACTTAAATTGCATTTTAACGTTGTTTGTTATGTGTTTTTTCTTGAATTTGGAATGAGCCCTGGAAGAAATAACCATAAACATGGATAGTTTAAAGGTTGGGGGTGCTTGATTGGTTTTGGAGTGGGAAAAGATAACAGCGCACATGCGTGTCAGGGGCTCTCTTGTTGAGTCTTTTACTATTTGTTTGGAATAGCCAACTACCCCCTATAGGCTACTCTCGAGGGGTTACGGCTTATTATCGAGCGAGTGACAAAACTCTCTTACGTGACTGAAGGTGTGCATACTTAAGCAGCTAGTGAGGAACCACACAGCATTTATCACAGTTTCTTTGTAATGTAAATAATTGACCACCTTGAATTGGTCTCTGCATGTCTAGTTCACTCGGTGTCATTTCTCATTTTCTTATAAGAAGAAAAACTCATTTATTTTTAATCATTAACACACAAAAACAAAACCACTGTTATTCAGTCTCACACTGGAAAGCATTATTTTCAATGTCTCCGTCCAAACAGGAAAAGTTTTTCTATAAAAGAGCGGACTTGGCGTTAAGAGTTTAAAGCGAAACTATTAGTTTTCTCTCTGATCATGAAGAATTTGTCCTAAAGTGAAAAATATAAAGATAGAAGCAGTCATATTTCTCTTTTTACAGGGTTTTTTTTATTCTCTTAAATGAACAGAAGATGACAATGAGCAATTCCTAACTAATTAAGATAAGATTTAGGAATAAAACATGGAATACAAATCTAAATAAATTAGAATATAAAGATAGGAAAGAGTTGCTTATGAAGTGCAATTGTTAACCAACCCAGGAAAAAGGTTTATTTTATTTATTTATTTTTAAAAAGGCTCCTTTGGGTGGTAACCCAAAATGACACCCTGGCTCAGTGTTTCCCAACCTTTTTTGAGCTGTGGCACACTTTTTGCATTGAAAAAAATCACAAGGGACCTCACCATCTGAAAATCTTTTCACTAAAATCTATGTCACCTATATATAACAATAGTCATTCTCATTAAAATTGTATCTGCGGGAATCACATAAACCTCAAAAATTATTAGGAGGAGGAGCTATATGATGGAATATTTTGTAAACTAAGATGGCATCTGCATATTTAACAGTATTTTTTCAGTTCAGGCGTTTGTGTTTTTTAAATATCCGACAGTGGTGGTTTTTCGTTTTTGGTTTTCTGTTTTTCCATATATAAGGCGCACTGGATTATAAGGCGCACTGTCTATTTTGGAGAAAATTTAAGACTTTTAAGTGCACCTTATAGTCGTAAAAACACGGTATGTATATGAACGCTTCGGCTGTGTCGTTGTAATGTAGAATTTCATCCCTTGTGGCGGCAGGGGCTACACACAGCAGATTGATGTGGCTAATCCTAATAAAGTGAGCACAGCAGCACTGCTGGAGCTCACAACCACCTGCTAGGTACAGATGGTGCATCCTTCCCCAAAGACACCTGCCACGATGTGCACTTAATGGCAGCGCGCAGAATGGGGGGATTCGGGACTTGACAAAGGCGGTGGAGAAAGTGCTACTTTCTCCTCACCTGCACACCGGCTCAGCCAGATGGTTGACTCGGAGACAAAGGCATACTGTAATCATTCTTTCGAGTGGTTGACCAAAAAACATCACTACTTCAAATGACCATCATTTTTTTTATGATTCACACTTCTACATTGAGATTATGATCTATTGCAGGGTGACTTTATTGCAGGAACGCTTTGATCGCCACCATTAGTTGCACTTTTGAGTCTATTGTCAATTTAGCACATTTACTGGGAGTCAACGAGGCAAGTTTTTGCTGATTGCTCCCGCCCCCTGCTGTGCTTCCTCCCCCGGCCACACACACACACACACACACACGCACACATGCATATATATCCTGGTAGCCAGGGTTGCTCTGGAGACTCGTGATGTACTGCAGGAATGTGGCAAACTGTCTGGACCAAAGGGCTGTTAAACGTCAGTTTCGTATTGTCTCCTTTTACCCACCAGTCAACAAACAAATAAAGGCAAGACCTACTGGCACACGCGTTGGTTAGGTAGATTAATACCAAGAACTTTTTTCTTTTTTTTTTTACATTAAAACGAATAATAAATCCAAATAACTCTTTAGCATTATTGACTGACAGGGGTTGTCCAAACGTTTTTCTCCGAAGGCCGCTTTAAAAACATAAATCAAATAAAGCAAGGGCAAACTTTAAACTTGTCAATGGTAATTAGCCATGATGAGTTAGTACAAGGTCTCCAAGTCGAAGTGGATTTTATCTATAACTGTCAATAGAAGATAGATCTGCTCGGGGGGCGATGGGATCGATGTATCCATCACGGCAGAATGCCAACGAGTCTGACTTATTTGGGTCTTTGCCGGGAAAACGCACCTTATCGCTGGGTATGATGACAATTAGGCTTTTGTTGAGTGAATTATGATGACAAAGCCTATGTCCGGTTATTATTATTATTATTATTATTATTGTTAGAGTTAAGGACTACATGCACCAAGATATTCCAAAGTACAGTAATACCTCAACATACGAGTGCCCCGACATATGAGCAATTTGAAATACGAGTAAAATTTTGAGCAAATATTTATCTTGAAATACGAGACAAATTTTGATATACGAGCATACAGCGGACACGAGAGGCTGCTCATAAGATCATCATGGGCACTGTCTCTCTCCCCTCGTGCAATGTCTCTACGAGCACTGAGTGTTGCATTTTTGCAGTGTAACCCTTCTGGGACACTTGAGGCAGGACTACTTGACATTATACTCTATATGCAGTAGATGAATAATATCTTTTGCTCTTATCTTTTAGATAAAGCCCAATTATACCCGGACTTGGATGAAGAGATTGATTTCATCCACTCCTATATTGAAAAACAGGAGGTGTCTGCGATCGAAGGACCCGAACCACAATTGAAACCTCCTGGTAAGTACTTTTTATGTCCAACCCAACAGATCCTATTTGTGTAGGTTTCCCGTAAGCCTTGGGAGTTTTATGATCAAGATCATGCTTCAGCATTAAATTTAAAAACGAGGATTATTCACACATTAACCCCTCAGAAAAAATCATATACAAGAAATATAACAAAACTCACTGGAATATCTTCTTTGTAAACTGACACAAACAACCTCTATCGCTTAGCTTCTACTAGCCATGTTACTGTCAATACAAAATAGTTAACCGGAAAATTTAACATTTTTACTATGTAACTTGATTTTCTAAGTTAATGAAATGTTAAAGTGTACGCTAGTTTTTTATGTTTTCATTATACGTACTTGTTAAAGAAACAATTGAAAAATCCAAGTTTAAAAAAGAAAAATCGCAAACATAGTTGTGGTCTTTGAGTCTCAAATAATGATACCTCTTTTACATGTTCCTCTACCACCACTAGGGGCAGTGTACCATATCAATGCAGGAAATAAGGTAGCTGCTTCCGAAGAGGGGCAGCCTGACCAAGATCGCTCTTCAGCCAAAGCTCGTAACGGCACCGCCGCCGGCTCCGGCCGAACGAGTCTTACCAACACGTCCACCCCCCGTTCGACAGGAGTGGACGGACGAGCGGGTCCTCTTATCGAGAATGCACACAAGGACGATAAGATCATCATCAGTGAGTATTGAGTCACATGTCTTGTGTGTCTGTCTTGCTACTAAACCAAGGAAATTTCCCAAATACGGGATGAAATAAAGTTCTAATCTAATTCTCTTCTCTCTTTTCAACCTACAGTTGTCATCTCCCTTTTTGTGGTGGTTGGAACGGTAGCATTGATCCTGGCGACAGTTTGCTATGTCAAGTAAGTGAAATCTTAAGTGCACCTTCTCCAATCCCCTGTTTGATATCTCAATGCCTCGCCACAGGTTGCAGAAAGAATCACGCCTTGCTCAGAAGGTGGACTATCCCGCTTTCAGGGGAGCAGGTGTGACCGCCTCCACAGGGGCTAGTAAATCGGTATGTTTGTCAGTCAAATTTCACTTTCTTTTCTTGCTTCTGTAAAAACACAGCCTCAGTTACAGAACTGTCTCTAAAGTGTGCTTTCGGGTGTCAACCAATACTTCCTCCTTCTTGCAGATTGGGGATAAAACTCTGGCACAAAGTGCTCAAATGTACCACTATCAACACCAAAAACAACAGATGCTTTCTATTGGAAAGTAGGTTTTTGATACTACATTTGGCCCGATTCAATTCTGTAAATATTGAACAGAATGCCAGAACTGCTTTTCTCATTTTATTTTTGTTTTACAGTCACAAACCTGAACAAAAAGTCATTGACGCCGAAATCACCTCTGACGAAGAAGAGGCGGGTGACTTCACAGTGTACGAGTGTCCTGGCCTTGCCCCGGTGCGCAAACTCAGAAACGTGCAAACACACACAGCAGCTGATTGACTTACCGCATTTACTCACATATAAGCCGCACCCTTAAAATTGCCTTAAAATCATTGAATTTTACAATTTCTCATATATAAACCGCCCCCCCGATTTAAAATGTTCACCTTCATATTCATGTCAAGTCGTTTTACTGCTTATTTTTATGTTATGTGAACCAGTACTTGAGATTTCTGGGATCATCAGGTCTGTATGTGACCACTACTCTTAGCATAATGGGAGGTTAACTTGAAATCAGAAGGAAAAACTTTAAATTCTGGGTTTAAAATTGTTAAATTACTATTTTAAGGTTAACTTAAGTGGAAGTTCTTCAGTGAAGCTGGCAAATGAGTTAATACTTGAAATAAATACAAAACATTTATAACATGATTCAGTTCGTTTAATCAACAAATGAAAGTGGATGGTTTTCAAGTTGGGCCTTGCATTATTTGATTTTTCTGAGTGTGGCCCGGTTCAGAAAAAAAATTTGACACTTCTGTTGTAAACATGGGAAAATCTTTTCAAGACATTTGCATACACTGACGTTTACTGACTGATTCAATTCAATTGATGGTTTCCAAACTTAATCGTCCTTGTTTTCTCTTCCACAGACCGGCGAGATGGAAGTGAAAAACCCTCTGTTTGACGACACCACCTTACATTATCAGGGGAATCAAAAGTGAATGTTCAACACACCCGCAAACACTCACACTGCATGCAGAGAAACGGAGGAAGCTGGCGGAAGACGAGACGATTAAAAAACAAACAAACAAAAAAAGACAACTTAGTTTCTCTCTCTATTGGCCCTTGACTAATTCTTCCCTCCCTTCCGATGCCACCTCCTCCCGCTTTTATGACCCTCGTGTAATGTTGGGTTCTTTGTGGATTTTAAGTCTTTTAACACAAAGGCTCTTTGAGTCGTGGCTGTGAGCGTCATGTCCTCAATTGCATTTAAACTCTTTTCAAGTTCTCTTCCCGTTTTTTCCGCCGCCGTTTCCAAAAAACGAAGAGATCCACGAGCAGGAGCGTGACGCAAACACACATAAGCAGAAAAAAAACAGTGCCCTTCTTTGACACAAAACTAGTGACAAAACTACATTCTAAGCAGGAAATATTGAACATCCCTTTCTTATCGCTGTCGCCGATTTGATTTCTGGTCATTTATGCTGCACATAATGATTTTAATATATAGTTATATATACTATATTCATATATGTATATACATATACATACATGAAGTACTTTATGATGTATGTTGCATGGTTTGAGCGTAATGTGTCTGAATCATGGCAATGCAAATCCTTCCGCCTCCCATAATGTATGCAGCCCGTCACTGGACCAAGAATGTACAGTCCAAGTGACACTGAGGTATTTGAAGGGCATTTTGGGGGAGGGCTTAGGGGGACTTGTGGGGTAATGGGGACAGACAATATTGATAGATGTGTCAGTGGTCTATTTCACTATCTTGTGTTGTCCCGCTCTGTCCTCTTGTCGCTCCCAAAGTGAACCTCCTGCTGCAAAAATGTACATAAAAGAGTGAAAATGTTCACCTTTTATAGGTATTTGTACATGCAGAACAAGGATCGGTAATAAAACTTTTTACCATGTCAATATTGGTAACTATGCTTTTGTTGGACACATTTAATGTGTGTTTTTAATGCAAGTACCATCAAATGACTGTATTGGACTGAAGCTATGGAGTCATTTGACTTCTTATTTTATGCGCTAGTGGTGGAAACCTATGGCTACCTCACGATGGGATAAGATTTATGATATAGGGTCACAATAATGATTCACAATATAGCGATACAGAAAATATCGGTGTAGAGGTCAGTGAATCATTCTACAGTGCAACTGCTAAACAGAAAAAAAACATGCTATTTTGCTGTGAATTTCAATGAGTTCATCACTGGTACATACCAATCCATTTGGGTGCAAGCAAATAAACATTAATTCATTTGCTGCCATCCCTCCCACTTCAAACTGATTGGACATAAGGTGTTCAATGGCAACCAGTGTTGACTTTTTTTGGGCAATTTCCTGTTGATTTTGAGAACCTTTCTGGGTTGCTTTCCTGTTGATCTCGGGCACACATTACTTCTTGTTCATTATGCGTCACTGTCCCTAAAAGAATAGCAGGTAAACCTGTAATTTCCCTAGAACAGCCATGGGCAAACTACGGCCCGCGGGCCACATCTGGCCACTCTTATTTTTTTTTTCGTGTTTTACAGCCCCTCTATCTTTTTTTGAATTACATTTTAATATTTATTAATACATTTCTTTTTACTTTACTTTGTACTTTATACTTTTTACTTTAATGATGACATGAGTATGTTAATCTTTAGTCTTTTTTTCTGTTTATGTTTCATATGTACTGTTAACGGACGCAGTTTTTTATATGTATCGTATCTTATGCTGACCCGGCCCATCTGTCAAATTTTTAAAGTCAATGTGGCCCCCGGGCTGAAAAGTTTGCCCACCCCTGCCCTAGAATGAATAGAACATGACTTATACATGCTGACAAAACTGGGAAAATTGGATATGTTATGGTCCATTGTGCGCGTCTAAAGTCTTCTCTCAATTATCGCGACTTCACTCCGCGCGAATTCACTTCTTAATGATTTTTTCTTCTATTAATCATTTTAAAACAAATTGAAAAAAAGGGAAAATCCAAGCTGAAACTTGTAACCGGAGGTAACTCTTGCTACTAGGACTCAGCACTGAAGAAAAAAAAAGTTAGATACAATAGGGGTCTGGTCTACATTAACCGTGATATTTGAGGGATTACTGTACAGTGGAAGCCTGTGGTCATTGGTGGGTGGGCGTCAAAGGCACGGCCGTTGAGGACGAAAATCAAAAGTCATCAGACTTGTTTGTTTCTACTCAACGGGAGGGCCGCCACTTTACATTTTAAGCCTCCGGGTGGACAAAGAGGTTTTAGTCTCCACTAGTTTCAAAGTTGGAGAGGAAAAGTGCTCTTTTAGCTGTCGACTTTCACCGTATGTCATACAAGAAAGCGCAGTATAAACTGTTACTTCTTCCGAGCTCTTGAAAGGGATTTCAATCAACGGTGTTAATCCGGCCACCACATAAACAATGAATGGGACTCACAAGTGTGACCCTGCGCTAAAAAAAAGTCAAGTGGATTTTTGTTCCTGCCTTTTTTTTCCCCACTGTTTCATTTTGTATTGCGAAACACTCTTACCATCTTTTATTTGAAGTTAGTAATACTTTTTCTGACATTAGGGGCATCCAGACATACTATATAAACCATGTAAGGAGTTTTTTCCCCCTGAGAAACATTAGGTCTTTGTTGATGCTAAAAAATTTTCATATACAAAATTTCATATTGATTTCTGTTTTGAGATTACCCCAATAATTTTATGTATCTGATTGTCCATAAAAATGAAAAAAAACTTTATTCTTATTACGTTAACGGTGTTGGTTATGAATATCCCTAATTCAATCAATGGATTTTAAATCTGTCCAATCACGGAAGTGGGTTTAAAAAGATTGCGTTTTGAAAATATCTTGATTTCTTTTCTAGGTAAAGATTGATTTCTTTGGCGTTGGCGGGGACAGACTTCCAATCCAATTTGAGTTAAAATGGATGTTCATTGGGAAACATGCCACTGCAAGCCTCTTTTACCATTTCATTTAAATGTAATGCCTCTTTCTGTCAATGGCAGTGAATGGAAGCCATTGCCAATTTGAAATTAGCAAATCATTTGGAGAAAATCATACTCAAGTGGAAAAAGATTGAGTTTTTAATATTAGTTTATTTGAATTCAAGGGCTACAAAGCAACAAAATAAGATAAATGAATATATCAAAAGAAAAAAAACATGTTTTTTTTTTTCACGACATAACAATTCAAGATTAGAATTGGGTGCAAATCGCATTTTAGGTTCTTTTTAATGGCTACAAAGTAACAATATAGCTAAGATGGAAAAGTTTGTGTCGGGAAAAAAAATGTTTTGTCAGAAATTTACAAAATTGTCATCGTATCGAATTGCTCGCTACTCAGTTTTGCCTGATCCTCAAAATCAGGTGACTCGAATTTGGATGCATGTGATCAGGACAAGTGTAATCTTGACATGCTTGTCATAATCCAAGTTATATAACTAATAAAATCCAATTTAATTGTAGTCATTTGTCTGTACCCGTGTCCTTTCTACGTGTCAAGTTAAATCTCATTTTCGGACATAAGCTTTGTCGTCTTCATCAACAATAAAAGCCTAATTGTCATCATACCCAGAAACTGCGTATGATGACAATTGGTAGTGCTTCCCTATAAGGTGAGTTTTCTCGGCAAAAGACCCAAATCAGTGATCATTTTGGACTCGTAATTTGGTATTTTGCCATTATGGATACATCACACCGAAATGGAGTTGAAGTTAATGCGGCCCGCGAACCAACCCCGAGTTTGACAACCTTGGTATACATCATTTCACACTGTTGTAAATGTGGCTGAATTCTAGATAAAATTAATTCTCTTTTAACTCAGGCATGAAGAAGTAACTTTTACATCAAGTGTATTCGAAAGCCCCAGCAGCAACTCCACCACCTTCGGAGCGAGCGGCCCAGTGGTGTGTGTGCTCTGTGGAAGGCCGGTCTGGCTCTCTAGTCTTTTGCATAACAATTGGCCAGCCAAGTCCATGGACCGTTGCAGGACAATGCCTCTGTGCTCAGGTTTGATGTCTTAAGCTATTGAGCACGTCTCCTCTCTCCCCACCACCAAACCTTTTCCCCTACACTTTTTCACACCGTCAATAGAAAAAATACGACGTGTCATTTTAAACTGAGAGAAAAAAAAGGCGACTTTCAGCTTGGATTTAAGTTTACCAATGAATATCATGGAAATATTTTCAGAGAGTTTCACGTGTATGGAAAATACACAAATTGTTCATATTTTAGGGATTGAACATAGTATGTTGACTTTTTTTTTAATCCAGAGATGTTTTACTTAAAAACTCAAATGTGGTTGCACAAGTCTGCGTGAAAATTATTTTAAATTATTTCAAAACGTTTTAACATCTACAGTTGCAATGAAGATGGTAGAAATCTACACAAGCTTATTGCATTCCCTTTTCATTTTTTAAGCCCTGGTCGTTTTGGCATCTTGATATCTGCGACCTGTTCATTTTTTTTGAATATTTTTTGCCCACTGGCAGCCAGGTTGACAAAAAATATGAAAAAAAAATTCAAATAAGAAAGTAATGACCCCAGAAAATAAATTTATTAGAAAAATGGAGTTTTCAAAAAAAAACAACCCTATAACATATCTTTTAAAATCTGCTTTCTAAAGTAATTAATTTAAAAAATAATAATTTGGAAAACAAAGAAGAAAAAAATATAATTCTAAATACAATCCCATTTAAATGAGCTCGGTTGTTTATCACGCTTAATACCACCGAATGGTTTCAACATTATTGAATTTTTGAAGAAGCTAAGTGAGAGAAGTCATAAAGCAAAATATGATGGCAGAATCTCCAAACTATATGGACGTATATGAGAAGGTTTGTGTGTGCGTGTAATTGTGTGTGTGTGTGTGTGTGTTTGTGTGTTTTTGTGAGTGTGTGCGTGCGTGTGTTTGGCATGGGCCACACAGCAGACTTGTAGACTGAGCATCTCTCCAGACCTGCAGAGTGAAACTCCAGCCTGACTGGTGTTTGTTTCATATTGGTGTGGGGGGTGATGGGTGGGGGTGGGTTTGAAATCAAAGGGCCGAGGCGTATTGTTTCAATGTGAAAAGGAGCTAATGGCCGACCATCGCAACTCGGGATCTGCAATCCACAGGGTGCCCCCGGGGCCGGGCCGGTACAATGGCGCCCCCCTTCCCCCTCTCCCACCCCGCGGCGCGTCTTCCTGCCGCAATCTGCGGCCAACGACGCGCTAGGGTCTCTCGGTGGGGGGCGCCCGCCTGACCCGACCTAATCGTGGATGTTTCTGCTGCAAGAACACGAATTTGAGTGTGCAAAAGATACCCAGGGTGACAACATAAGGTGAGGAAACAGGGTGCAAATTGGCATGTAAAAAAATCCAATCAAATAAATCGGAAATAAATTATGGTTAAAATGTACTTGAAATAGAAATCTGTGTTAAATAACTTTTCAGTCATTCAGTACGTTTAATTCCATACCAAATCTTATATTCATGCCTTTGATTAATTATGTATTTATTCATTTATATCTCAATACTTTTAAACTGGCAACTAATCGATTTTGTCTTTATTGTTTTATGTAGGAGTTGTATTTATCAACAACTCTTTTTGTGACTGTATTTTAACAAATAATACTGAAGTGGGTAACTAAAATTGGAATAAATAAGTGTAAAATTTATATATATATATATATATATATATATATATATATATATATATATATATATATATATATATATATATATATATATATATATATATATATATATATATATATATATATATATATATATATATATATATATATATATATATATATATATATATATATATATATATATATATATATATATATATATATATATATATATATATATATATTTATATATATTAACACTGCATAAAAAATGAACAGTTTTACAGAAACACCAAAATACCTTTGAAAAAGACCTATTCCAATATATTAAATGTTTCAGAATTACAATAAAAGCAATATATTTTCTTAAGATAGATAGCTGAAAGGCTAGATTCCAATATCAAATCAGTCTTATGCAAAGACAAATTGTCTTAACAATCATTAGAATACATTTGTGAATGAATTTAGATGTTTAGATGTGGCTTTAATTTAAAAAGAAATTGAGTATTTACAGTCACTGCTACTTAACCCTTTATAGGGCACTCGTTCAACTAACTATCTGCCATTGACGGGAGCTTAAGAGAGAGTCGCTGTCGAATATTCATTACAAAATGGAATGGACGTCTAGTTGTATCAATTCTTACATTAGAATTCATAGCCAGTCGTCCGAGTTTAAATGACTTGAAGATATATTCTTGTCAATGAAAGGCAATGGATGAAATATACCGGCAGAATAAAACCCTCACATGAGTTCATTTCTGTTTTTATTATGGATTAACATTTTATCACATTATTCATCTGTAAAAATACATAATAAAACATTAAAATACATGTTCTCCCCCAGAGTTCCACGGGTTTCCTCCCACATCACAAAAACATGTATGGCAGGCTAATTGGACAATCTAAATTGCCCCTAGGTGTGGGTGAGTGTGCTTGGTCATCCGTCTCCATGTGCCCTGCAATCAGCTGGCCACCGATTCAGGGTGTTGTCCCCCGCCTCTGGCCTGGAGTCAGCTAGGGTAGGCTCCGGCACCCCCGCGACCTAAATGAGGATAGATTGGTTCAGAAAATGAGATAAGATTAGAATAATACTTGAGACATGGAATACATTTTGGGCCACACTTGGATAGCAAATACTTAGACAATAAAAAACTGTGACGTCCACAATGTGTCTTAGAGGGGTCATTGATGTCTTTTTTTTAAATTAGCAAAAATTCTCACTTGCCCCGTTGAGGATGAAGTGAACCACGCCCACTTTTTTGTTGATAGGGTTGCGGAGGAGTTACCAAGGTCATTGACAACTTCACCTTCAACTCTGCATAATTTTGTGCGTCAGCCAATGAGAGAGGAGGCTAATGATGTCCGACATTGGCGAAACGTTTGAAGCCCACCCCGAAGCGCACTAAGCACACTCCCATCGTTCAAGTGGAACCCTCAACCGGTGCGCCGACAACCGGGCCTTCATGGACTAATTTGCAGCTTTCCTCGCGTGGTTATGTTGACCCGAGTCACCTGTTTGGCGGTTCTCTTGGATTTTAGTTTTGACTGATAGTTTTTCGGGAGGAGGCTGTCGTCTCTTTTTCTGTGTGTGTGTCTCCAGTGCCAAGATGTCCGAACGACCCCAAAGTCCGGGTTCGGAGTGTCAAAGCCGCCCGTATGACTTCAGCCGGGCTTGCACGCAGATGTTGAGCCAAGATGGGCTCGGAGGTCCGCCTAGCTTCCATCAACTCCCCTTGCCAGAAGCCAGCTTGCTCTACAAACAGCCCCATTACGGGACCCTGCCTTCCTCTGCCGCTCAGGGCTTTTTCCCCTTCCCGGTGGGCGGCGGTGAGTACCGAGGTTCCGAGCTCCAAGCCGGGGAGTTCGGCCAGCCCAAACATTGGTACGCTTTCGCGGCGCCCGAGTACATCGGGCAGGCACCCGGCATGGCCGCGGCCATGCAGCCGTCCAACCTCAGCCCCCCCATCGCCGAGAGCCGCGAGCAAATCAAACTCAGCGGTATCAAGACGGAGAAAGACACCGGAGATGAGTACCCGAGCGAGGGGAAGCAGCAACAGCCGTACCCGCCGGCTTCGGCCGCCATGCCCGGCGTCTTCTACACCAGCCCCTGGAATCCGTCCTTTTGGCCTGGTATCAGCCACCTGACGCCGCCCGGCAGCGGTGGGAGTAGTAACCAGAATCCGTCGACGTCTTCCGCTTCGTCGCCGTCTATGTCGCCCTCGCCGCCAAGCAACGGCGTTCCGGCGAATGCATTCTTCGGCGCCAACCCCGGCCAGTCCGCTCCGGGGCCTCAAGGCCAGAATCCGGCCTCGTCTACGCGGAGCAGCGGCTCGTCCAGCGGCGGCTGTAGTGACTCGGAAGAGGTAAACTTTCCACTCAAAATAGCATATTCCACGCCACCAAAAGCCTAATTTTAATATTTTTCTTTAGGAAAACCTTTCTACTGAAGAATTGGAGCAGTTCGCCAAAGAACTTAAACACAAACGCATCACTCTGGGTTTCACTCAAGCTGATGTTGGTCTTGCATTAGGTAACCTTTATGGTAAGTCGAAACTCTAAAACGAAAAAATGTTAACACCAGTTGGCTGATGAAAGTGAGAAAAATTCTTCTTAAATTTTTTTTAATCATTCTTGTTTTTTTCTAAAAATGTGTAAATTTATAAAAAATGATGAATTGATGAAATTATAAATTACTTTTATAAAAGTAAAAAAAAATGCCTTCAAACCATTTTGTCCATATTATGAAGTAGATGAGCATACAATATTTAAAGTGTTAGCCTACATGCAGTTTTCAGAGCCATACAATTTTTGAATCACTTGTCAGACCAAGGTGGTCTCCACTTCCAATTTTGAGTCTCCCGCAAGCCCCAAATGTCAATCAAATTGATCTGTGTGAGGCAGCCTGTCTCCACAGGACATGTAGTATACTCTCATATTGAAGGAAGGAAAAAACTTGCATTCAACACAATTTCTTGCTCTTCCTGTACACTGCTCAAGTGATGTCATGTTTTTTTTTGGGGGGGTGTGATGCCTGCAGGTAAGATGTTTAGCCAGACGACCATTTGCCGCTTTGAGGCACTCCAGTTGAGCTTCAAGAACATGTGCAAACTGAAGCCCCTCCTTCAAAGATGGCTGAATGAGGCCGAAACGTCGGAAAATCCCCAGGATGTGAGTCCTCTTTCGACATCTGTCGTCTACTTTACAAGACAACAGACGAACACATCTCCGGCAGGGGGTTCACAGTGGGCCAACGTCCTGCTGAGAGCCTCGACCGAAACCCCTGGCTGCCTTTGTGACTGCCTGTAAAGCCGTATGAACCTTGACCTTGACTCAAGGCCTTACAGGTAACGGTGCAGATAAAGTGTTGTTGCTCTCGTTTAGATGTACAAGATTGAACGAGTATTCGTGGACACCAGGAAGAGGAAGCGAAGGACCAGCCTTGAAGGAGCGGTTCGCTCGGCTTTGGAGTCTTACTTTGTCAAGTGTCCCAAACCCAACACTCAAGAGATCACACACATTTCAGACGATTTGGGCCTAGAGAGAGATGTAAGTTAACAGTTTTCCCTTCTCTACTTTACACACTGGTATTTTGACTTTTTATGATGTGGGTCACAACAAATGGAAGCATATGTACAAATATTATTTGCGTTATTGCCACACGCGTCTATATTTATACCAGTTTTTAAATCATCCAGGTTCACAGAAATTTTAGTTCCATTTGCACATCTCAAAAGTCAATTTTCTATTGGACCTTACAGTTTAGTAAATTCACAGAATTTAAATTTTGTGGTTGAAATGGATTTTCTTTAAGCAACAGAGAGAAACATCTGACACCAACTCGGGTTCTATGATTAATTTATTGTTATCTCTTTAGTCCGGCAAACCAATTATGTAGAGACGACAAAATGCAGGGGCTGTTTTTATTAGGCGTGAGCGGCTCCACTGATGGGCCGTTCACCTCGGTGGAGTTGAATTTCTAAGCCTTTTGTTCTCACTGAGGTAAATGAATCATCATTATGCAAAACGATCACCCAGTGGACGACCTCAAATGCTTTCTCAGGATTACCTGACCGTCTATAGGTGACAATGGGGGACGATTGCTACTTGTGATGTTTTCGGATGTGCTCAACTAAACCAAAAGGTTAAATTTGACACCCTCGTCAAGTATACGATTATTTTATTATTCTTTTTTTGCATTATGTGCAGCATGGTTTTTCCTTCCACTGACGCCGTAAATTCGGTGGCCAAGAACTGCATGTTGAGGAGCATTGTCCAAATGCATTGCAAAAACAAAAAAGCACGAATGCAAACTGCCACAACGCAAATGCAAATTCGTTTAACACGAAACGCAACTGCCCACAGCACAATTGCAAACGAACGGCCCAGACGTGGACTAAATTCCATAGAATTAGACATTAGGCCTATGACTTTCCATCCTGTTGCTGTCAAACAAAGCGATATAGTCCATTTTTTGAGCTAATTTCTTTAATTTATGTATTCTAGCTCTGCACACTTTTTAAAATTCGAAAACAAATAATATACCTACAATTCGACATAACATAAATTGATTAAGCAAAGCACCAATTCAGGCCTTTGGTTGGGAGGTCTTTTCTTCTAATTAGTGGCAGACCAGAAGCAATTATTAGACACATACTGCCACCTACTGTACAAGCATGTAGGGCAGAAGTTTTAACGTTTATATGTTCCATGTTCTTGAGTAGAGCAATTAAACTAAAATGTGTGCAGGGTTTGAAATCGCTAAGTTACAGTAATTTGATCACTTATTTACACTTATATATATATACTACATTGCTTTGTGCAGTAGTTGTAATCCGAATGTGTACTTCTGTGGAATGTAGTCTATTTAACATAGTCTAGCCCAGGGGTGGCCTCAAGAGCCCATATTTTCATGTCCCCCATCCACCAACACACCTGAATCAAATAATCGGGATCAGGATGAAGCTTCTGGACAAGCTTGCTGATGAGTTAATCATTTGATTCAGGTGTACTAGTGGGGGGGAGATTTGGAAAATAGACTGGATAGGGGCTCTCGAGGACTGGACTTGGTCACCCCTGGAGTCTAGTCATTCGGGTTGTGGGCAATAGGGATTCAACGTTTGGACTACTGTATTTTCTCGCATATAAGCTGTATTTGTAACAAAAAAAGATGCTGAATCAAGGTCATGCGGAACAGACTTGCTATATTCTTTTCTACCAGTAGATGCCGGCAAAGTAACATTTACTATTTGCTATTAATTCCTTGTGATATTGACCCTAATATGCTTTTGATTCATACAGTATCTCAGAAATGTGTGATTATTTTCCCTTCAAAGTATCACGTGTACTCCCTACTAAAACCATGAATATGGAGGTGAAAATTGTGAATCAAGGGGCGGCTTATACGTGAGAAATTGTAAAATTCAACAATTTTAAGAGTGTGGCTTATACACGGGGGCCGCTTATGTTCGGATAAACACTGTGTTAATTGCTTGATACCTTTCAGCCAACATACATTAGGCGTGAAACCTAATTTCCGTGCTAATCCAACTCTGCCTTACACAGGTTGTCCGTGTGTGGTTCTGCAACCGGAGACAGAAGGGAAAGCGCCTGGCTCTGCCGATGGACGAAGAATGTGACGGCCAATACTACGAGCAGAGCCCTTCGCCCCTCAACATGGCTGCGTCCCCTGTACCCGGCCAGGTCTTCCCTCCACAGGCCGCCTACCCTGGAGCCCCGCCGCCGCTTTACATGCCGCCTCTTCATCGCCCCGACGTCCTGAAGCAAGCGCTGCACCCCGGACTGGTCGGTCACATGACAGGATAGAGGCAGCAGAACCCACAGACGAAACGATTCGTCCAAACCGGAACTACCTCGACCTATTGCGGTACAGTTGAAGGTTTTCCCCGTAGCTGTTAGTCTGTGCAACTGATTACTCTGTGCCATCACCTCAGGAAGTATTTTTCTAATTACTTTTTATGTTATCCAATAGGCCGGATTATCAAAGTGCATTTGACGCAAGGGGGGGGGGGGCGTTAGTTTATTTGTCCTGTGAATGAAATACTTTTATATTTGTTTTAGGGGGGTTGAGAAAAGTCAGTTGACAGTAAATGAGGGGAAATGTGGTGGAATTCTTGTAATTATCATTTTTTTTTTGGTGGAGGGAAAAGAAAGACTCTTGGGGAAAGCCATTGTGATGAAAGCAATCTTTTCATTTTGTAGAAAGTGCCTTTTTGTGTTTTTTTTTTAAATAATTATTTCTACACATCACCATCTGTAATGGCTATTTAACACTTTTCAGTTTTTATTTTTCATCCCCAGGATATTTAATGCAATATTATAATGGATCACAAAATGATCCTTGCTGCTAAATTTCTCTGCTTTTATTGCACATTTTCAACATTACATCTCAGGTTAAGGTCTATTCCTATCCAATACTTGACTATTTTTTTAACAACTAAGTGTCAACGTTTATTTTTCTCATGCTGTTTGTATGCGTTTTGATGCCTATTGAACAAATGAAAACTGCATCTTCTTTGAAAAGTTGTCCAACATGTGATGTGCAAATCTCATTGCCGTCCAAACTTTCCAGTTCAAATTGATTGGACGTCCACCACCGTCAAAGGCAGCCATTTTTATTAAAATGCTACTTTTTTAAAATATGCCTTGTACAATCCCAACTACTTTATTTTATCACATTGTAAAGGGCTCACTAATTCACAATGTATCTGACAGCATTTAAACTCACCAATTGTAACATCAAGTCAATTTTTTCTCTCTTTTTTAATGAATTTAAACTGTAATTTGAATTGTTTTCCACCAGCTGCTAGGTAAAGGTTCACATTGCCATACATTTGTCTGCGTCAGTTTCATTTTGATCCAATTAGTGTAAGTAATAGCTAGATGATTCATTCATTTTAATAGGCCTGTAAATAATTTCATCTTTTCCAGTTTGACTGGATTAGACATCTATACCTGTCAATGACTCAGAAACAAGTAGTTATAATTCATGAAATATGAATGTTGGAGTTAATGAGAACCAGAGTTAGTTTTAAGTAAAAAAAATAATTATAAAAATAAGCCTATATGTCGGGTGGCCAAGTCTGGTCCTTGTGATCCAGTCGTTTCCCCATATCTCCCTCCCCTAGCACACTTGAACCAAATGATCAACTCAACAAGCTGTCCACAAGCTTCAAATCAAACCTGATTATTTTTTTTAGGTGTGTTGGTGGAGGGAGATGTGGAAAACGGACTGGTTAGGGGCTCCCGAGAACCGAACTTGGACACCCCTGCTCTATGTAATGTATATAGCTTTTATTATTAGTGTCCTGCTTGTGTGTGTATCTATATATTAATTTAATTTAATTATATGAATGATGCTTTGTGTGTTGTCCTCTTATTCTAACAGACCCCATGTCTGACTTTGCCCTTGGCCCCAAATTTCTTCTACCCCTGGCTTTGAGTGTAACTGGTCGTGTTGCCAATTTCTTATCAAATGTCATCAAAATTTGCTCATGTTGCATAAATGGAAGACATCTCATCTGCAGCCTGCAAACACTGCTGCATTTGCACAAATGACCCTATCTATGCCAAACTATTATTTACATACGGATGGAAATTTGTATTAGTATTATTATTTTTAATTTAGATAAATTATAGTCTATATAAAGTATCTTTTAGAGTGTATGCTTTAATGTTATATATATATATATATATATATATATATATATATATATATATATATATATATATATATATATATATATATATATATATATATATATATATATATATATATATATATATATATGTGTGTATATATATATATATATGTATATGTATATATATATATATATATATATATATATATATATATATATATATATATATATATATATATATATATATATATATATATATATATATATATATATATATATATATATATATATATATATATATATATATATATATATATATATATATATATATATATATATATATATATATATATATATATATATATATATATATATATATATATATATATATATATATATATATATATATATATATATATATATATATATATATATGTGTGTGTGTGTATATATATGTGTGTGTATGTATGTATGTATGTATGTATATATGTATATATATATATATATATATATATATATATATATATATATATATATATATATATATATATATATATATATATATATATATATATATATATATATATATATATATATATATATATATATATATATATATATATATATATATATATATATATATATATATATATATATATATATATATATATATAATTTTTCTTTTAATAAGCTATTATAAATACGGACATGGGGAAAGATGTGGTGACATCATGATGAGAGGAAACACCAAGGTAAAATCAAGGTCAACTGTCCTTTTGTTGCCTTATTTTATTGTACGAATAGCATTGCCTGGGTGTAGCTAAGAAAAAATACAGAAAAAAACCACAACAAAAATATATTCTTTTTTTATGCCACCATTTTATTAACCATTGCTCACCTGAACTTGTTTTCACCACACTGGCACATACAAAGGATTTATGATCTTTAATATTAAATAAATTACATTTAACCCTTTGCAATGACAGTTACTAAAATGAGATTAGGGTTTTAATTGACATTAAATTACCTCGCATTATATTGCTTTAGCGACAACACCCTGCTTGCAATAGACAGTAGGAATTAACTTTTAAAAAAATGTGGCTGATTAACGTTTTACATGATACATTTATATCACCATTAGACATTCACAAAAACAAGCTCAAATACATACAAAGGACAACTTTCTGCATATTTACGTTCAAGGAGGACGGACGTTGAGGACTACTGCAAAACCCAATCTCACCATCTCACATGAAGGCCCTATGAGAAAATGCACGGACCGCCACTGGTTTTACGTTGTCCCTGTGTGGCGTTGCCAGGCCCCCAGATCACCGTAAACCTTATGAGGAGGTAATTGGTCATAGAGGGTGCAAAGTTTACACAGATTCTCTATCCAATTCTGCCTCAGTTTCACATTCCACTTCCCCTTCCATTGAAAATACTCATCATAGCGTTTTTGGTCTCCTGCTAGTTCCACCAAATACTCAGCCAGCTTTTTTACAGATGCAAATTGGTCAACATGGATGAAAGAGTGAGGCGGTGCTACGTCCTCGTAATCCTTTATCGACGCCCCAAGGACGACAGGAACTGCCCCGGACATGTATGCATTATTCCACAGTTTTTCTGTAATGTAATCTTTAAATTCAGAGTTTTCAAACGCCAAGTAGAAGTAGCAGCGAGAAATTGTAGGCAAGAGTGCTTCTGAGCTGAGGGGATTTTTTGTCCATTTTCCAAAGACGTTCACTGGAATGAAGGCTTTGAGTTGTTTGTATACTTGACTTCTCCTGTGGGAGGGATTGTAGTTGCTGACTACCCAACAAGCCAAGAAAGTTTTTTGCTGGGTGGAATTTTGCACTGGCCCTTGTTCTTCTATCTCTTTCGCTACCCGTTCTCCATAGGTTATCGGGATATCAGCATCTCTCCTGTAGTTTATGGTCAAGTTGAAAAGATTAGCCAATTTCCTCATATCTCCATTGTGAGGAGGGGGCTCCAAAGACAGCCAAGCCCACCTCTGGCCTTGTGGTCTGGCATGGTATAGAGGGAGTTTGACGCTCCCTATGGCGATCTCGTAATTGTGGAAAACCACCACATCCGCCTTAGGGAACAAAGACTTGTCTTCCGTGACGATGCAAAGTGGCGTTCGGTTGTGTAGGCCCGGGCACGGATCACCACTCATGTCATAAGAATCGATAAACGGTCGGTGCCACATCAAAATTGTTACAGGCTTGAGCAACTTGCTTTCAAAGATGAATCTGGTGAGCCGACCATGAAGAAAAGTCAGTGGTAAAAGACCAAGCATAAGGAGGAGAATGCACTTCTTCCTTAAGTGACCCATTTTGGTTTGGTTACCCTTCTGAAAAAGAGAAAAAACTTGTTTGCACTTTACTGTTTTATCATCATAAAGCTACTATAAATACAGTTGTCCAAATCATATATATTTGCACCCGAGTTCGAGATGAGGAGTAGATTAGATTGGAACTTTATTTCATCCCATATTTGGGAAATTTCTTGGTTGCAGTAGCAAAACAGACACAAGACATTGTAGACCTAGGTAAAAAACTGGAGCCACACACAGGAAGTCCACAAGGCGGGGACCTTCTGCACACAGTACATATCCGATACCCTGCCAATTCATTTAATAATTAGCTGACTAAAGGCATATTACAAAAAAGTGATAATCGAAAAAAAAAGTAGTCGACTAGAAATATCACTCGAATCAAAAAATCTGCCCACGATTTTAACAAAACATGATATTGCAAAATAGTTTAAGACACTCACTCACTGTCATATTTTTTTCAACAAAAACACACTCTTGCAAAACACTAATGCAAATCATTATATTAGAAGTCAATCAATGTTGTACTACATTTAAGAAGTTTATAGAAATCCTTATTATTGTTTTTTTTTTTCAAAGAAAAGTTGCAACATTCCAAGAGAAAATACATTAATAATTTGTTATTTAATGAATAATGCTATTATTCCAAAAAAAAGACATAATGGAAAAAAAAGTAGTCATACCATCATAAAAATCAGTTTGAATGCCAAACAAATTCTAACACAACATTTTTAATGGAATTCAAATAGTAGAAGAAAGTCAAAGGTCTCATTTAATAAACGTTAAACTGTAAGAAAATATAGAGAGCAGAGCAAAAAATAATTATAATAAAGAACCCTTCCAAGTACAAGAACAAAAAGAAAATTTAATAACTTACAGCATAGAATCACAGGTGCCTACACACACACACTTGCAGCGGACAACAGTTGTAAAGCAAGAATAGTGCCAGGTCCCGTGTGAGCTCTAAATATTGAGTTTTTTCTCAGCATGATTGGACATGCGCACTTTTAAACTGTTTTTCCGTAGGTATAAGTGTGTGTGTGCATTCATTGCAAAGCTCCACAACCAATATAAAATTGAGTTAATAGTATGAAATTTTTTTCCCAAGGCTGACGTTTTATCCTTTCAACAGGGTTTCCGTTCTTTTAGACTGGACCCTGATTATTATCACAAAAAACACCGTCACAACTAGAGGATGTATAGTTTGAGAAATTCAACAGGATGTGGTGCAAGATTTATGTTGGGATTGCCACTAGTGTCTTTTGCCGTTTCGGTTAGGAAGTTACACATCTCTCATTTTACATAAGTTCAATTAGAACGCACAAACATAATTGATTTCATTGCACTGACCTTGTAGTGATGCAGGAGATGTTCACCGTCCTTCTGGCTGTCCCCGAGAGGATGCCTCTTTAAAACAAAATTAATGGTAGGTGTGGCCCTTCTAAACTCTGCCTGCTGCACCCTGTGTTGCAAAACAGGTCTATTTTCTTGAGATTAAAAGTCATTATATTAAAGACTCAACTCCCTCGATTGGAGATATATCCAAATCAGTGTGTGTAGAAACCCCCCGTTCAACATTTAATAATTTAATTATTGATAAAGATGGTCAGGTGGTTAGCACAGTCCGCCTCACAGTTCTGAGATCGTAGGTTATGGAGATTGCATGATCTCCTCATGCCTATGTGGGTTTTCTTTGGGTGGACAGGTTTTTCCTCCTTCACCCTAAAAACATACATGCAGGGCTAATTGTACGCTAAATTGAATGATTATGTAAATTATTGGTCATCTCCTTTCTCTGCGATTGGCTGGCAACAATACAGAGGTCCACAGTTGGCTGGGATAGGCTCTAGCACCCCTGAAACCCATGTGAGGATAAGCTGGCTAATTGTACGCTAAATTGAATGATTATGTAAATTATTGGTCATCTCCTTCCTCTGCGATTGGCTGGCAACAATACAGGGTGTCCACAGTTGGCTGGGATAGGCTCTAGCACCCCTGAAACCCATGTGAGGATAAGCTGTATAGAAAATGAAATAATTTTTAAAGATAAGTGCTTAAGAGATGGTCACGAGCCAAGAAAAAAAATGAGTGGTTGCCTATGAATGATTTTAATTTGTTTTAGTGTTGTCTTACAGGCTGATGACCAACTTGTAAGGGAGTAAGGCATGTCATGTGATCATTTGCTGAGGAGTCAGATTGTTTCTAATGAATCTAAAGTTCAAGAAGTCTTTCATTTTCTGAACTGCTATAGGGTGCTGGAGCCTATCCCAGCTGCCTGAGGCCAAGTCAGGTGTTGCTTTTTTTAAATTTAATATTTATCTGATTCCCTTT
The DNA here is from genome assembly GCF_051989575.1 of Stigmatopora nigra. NCBI lineage: Eukaryota > Metazoa > Chordata > Actinopteri > Syngnathiformes > Syngnathidae > Stigmatopora > Stigmatopora nigra. The sequence continues at coordinate 8,458,818 of NC_135524.1, read as the reverse complement.
GCAAAATATGAAACTCACTTAGTAAGAAAGGGACGTATAACCGATTACACACAGGAAGGCTTTCTTGAAACCACAAGTTCTTGGGTTTACGCAATGCAAAAAGGAGGAACTTGAGGTGACTGTTCTCTTAAATGCATAGAATCCATGCTACAACAATCCTGACCTTTTCTCACTTTTTCTTTAATTTTATCAAGCATTTCTAAATTTGGAGAAGATTGTTTAGGAAATGTTTATTGTTCAGGATATCCAGGAAATAAACATTGAAAATCAATTTTCCTCAGCAATCACTATATAATGTTTTCGTTCTGCTGATGCTCATGTTTTCTTTTAAATATAAGGAACTCTGAAAATGTCATATATACAGTTTGATTTAGTGTTTTGAAACAGTTCTTTGCTATATTTTTAACGTTATTTGGTTTTCATTTGTATTTTAATCACACGCATATCGTGCAATGTTTTTTTTTTTCATTCACATATGTCATGCAGATAATCAAAAATGAACTGGGTGAGTGCAAAAAACACTTTAATATCGTGACCGGACGTTTGGTCCCTGGTCTTTTGGTCCCTTTTGGAGTTTACTGTTGAAACCAGCTCTCAAAATTATATTGGAACTTGGCCAACAATTGAAATATTATTTAGGAATACAGACGCTCCCCTACTTACGAATGAGTTACGTTCCAAGCGATTGTTCATAAGTAGAATTTGTTCGTAAGTTGATTCAGTGCTATAATTTGTATTATAATTTATGTTTAAGGCCTATATAAGTATATTGAAGGTTTTTATAAGTGCATTTGTATGTTTAAGGCTTGTATAAGTAACCAGCATTGGTTTGTAGTGAAAAAAAACATTTAATAAAATGAAGAATACATACAGTACTGTATACATACATTAGAGAGATGGAGATTTACGAGAAACTGGCGAAAAGAAGTTATCTAATGACGATTGCACAGTTTTCTGCTTTTTTTCATCATAAATGTTGCGGTAGCACTGTATGCCATCATTCAATTGATTTGCAACCTTTGTACAATGTTCAATAATTGGGTCCTGCTGCTCGATCTTTCTGTTTATAAATAGTACTGACGGTTGAATTCTTCAACTTGTATTCCCGTGCAACGCTCACCACTTTCCCACGCGCATCAAGCTTCTTTATTATTGCCACTTTCGTTTCAAATGAAATGGCTTGCCTCTTCCTTGCGCTTCCCCCCACTAAAAGCCTTACAAGCAATACAAAATCGATTTTACGAACATTTTTCGACATAAATGCAATTTGCAGACAATTCCGTATGTACCGTTGTTCGTAACTCGAATGTTCATAATTTGGGGAGCGTCTGTATAGTCATATTTTACTCACCAAAAATCCTTTTTAGGTGTACACAATATCCATCCTCCTTTCTTTCTTCCTTCTTTTATATCGCCATCGAAGCTAATGCTGAAAGTCGAGCCTGTCCTGTCGTATTTCTGTCATAATCCGTCTTGAAAATGGCTTTAAATCAACAACAATTTTTGCTTTTGCAGCTTGCTCCAGATAGTTTGGTAGCTTTGGCCCGCCTACTCTATCACTTAAAAACTTGATCATCGGCCCGGTTCAGTTCTGTATATTTGCACAGCGGCAAGGTGTAAAGTAGCCAGCAGCTACTGTCGGGAATTCACTAAATAAATGTTAATAGTACTAATAGTTAATTAGTATGTGTGTTTTGAAATATTGGAACATTTGGTTATGCAACATATATTGTACATACAAAGAACCATTAATACATTTCCTCCCACATTTCAAAAACATGGATGGTAGGCTGATTGGACACTCTAAATTGCCCCTAGGTATGAGTGTGAGAGTGCATGTTTGTCCGTTTCCTTGTGTCCTGCCACTGATTCAGGGTGGACCCTGCCTCAGTCAGCTGTGATAGGCTTTGGCACCACTCCGTGACCTTAATGAGGATAAAGCGGTTCAGAAAATGAGAGATGAGAGTTTGTTATTCATGGGTTCATATCATTAAAATCTATAGTTTCCTGCCATCCAAAGATGCAGTACTCTTCCGCCTGACTTTGGTGCGGGCATTCTGGGTTCAATTCCCACTCAGTAGTGGTGCGATTATGAGCGTGTGTTTTTTTTCTTCTTTTTCCTGTGGTTGGCTGGACACTTGTGAGGAGAAGCAGTATGGAAGATCAATGAATGAGTGTCTTTTTCCCCATTTTTCCTCTTCTCTTGTCCTAGGAACCAAGACTTAGTGCCCGTTTCTTGCTGAATAAAACACAATTCCACCGTCCCACACTTTTTTTCCCAACACTTTGTCAAGATAATGGCTGTACTCAACCTGTACCGTGTTGATGCACGCCCTTTATCTCGAGAAAGAGTGGAAAGCATAGCGCATGTCCACAGCTTGTACCGACTGCATTTTATCCTCTAGATGTCAGCAGCAACCAACCAGACCTCTGTGCAGCATCTTACTGGGCTAAACCAACAGACAATCTAACCCAGCATGGGCAAACTACGACCCACGGGCCACATCCGGCCCGCTAGGACTTTTAATCCGGCCCGCCGACGTTGTCCAAATATTGTTTTTTTCCCCCAAGATGGCGCAAAGTCGATTTACTAGTCAGTGTACTTGGCACTTTAAATTTGGTTTCAAAAGAACTTTCAGGTTGAACTAAGCAGCAGCAGTTTTAAAACAAATCTTCAAATTGGCAGGGAAAATTGAGGGTTTTAGAAAAGAAAGTTAGATAATCAGCACTTTTGTGGACATGCAAATTTCAAATGCAAAAATGTTGCTCATTGGTCCTTTTTCTTGCTTAGTCATTGTAGGAAGAAAAGCTGTTGGTAGAGCGAGTCTGCTTATTCTGTTTTTAGACAGTTAATATTTGAGATTCTTTCCTACCACTTGACAACATCATTAAAAAAACATATTTTAAATGTTGTCCGCAAAGATCTTTAAACAAGCTCAAAAAGAGGAAATAAATAACTCCATGGTTCCTCACGTTCACATGATATTTTCCCCTTGACCACTTTTTCTGGGGTAGGCTCTAAAAAATTAGAAAGTGAACTTGATGAAGACAGTTTTGTACATATATATAAACATACATATATAAATATACATGCATATATAAATATACATACATATATAAATATACATACATATATACATATACATACATATATAAATATACATACATATATAAATATACATATATATATAAATATACATACATATATACATTTCATACATATATATAAATATAAATATACATACGTATATAGATATACATACATATATATAAATATACATAAGTATAACATGCCAACTTCACACAGAAAGGGTGGAAATTTGGAACCCGCCATGAATTAAACCCTCAATTTTAAAACTGTGAGGGAGACATTCTAACCACTTGCTTATTGGGACACCTTGAAAATATTATTAACTACAATACAATTCAATACTATTGAGTAAAACGGTTTTAAGATGTGTGATTGTTGCATGTTTTTTCCAAACATGTACCACAGACTTTCTGGACGCTCTCTACAATAACTAGAAATCCAGAAAAAAAAGACATGTTGTCCAGAATATTGTAAAGAGTGAGATTTGTTTTGCGAGGCCAAGAGACACCCAGATTAACCAGTCAGACAGGTAGAGCTGGGAGGAGCTGGTGTTTGTGAAGTGGAGATTGTTGCCAGCTAAATGCTACCTGCAGAAAAGAAGAAAAGCGAGAGAGCTGTAAAATTGCATTGAAAAGCGTTGAAAAACAGCGACAGCAATTCAAGCCTAGTGTGATCTCCACTGTGAGTATAGCAGTTCATTTTATGTTCTTTTCCCATCAAATACAGCTTTTGTTTGAATTGGGATTTATTTGCAGGAGTGGATCAACCTTGTTCGCATATGGCCCAAGAAGAAAAACCGTGTCTTGAACTGTTTGTCAAGGTGAGACATTATATTCTGCTTTTAAATAATCTTTACTGAATAAATTGAGTGCGGTCATAGGTGAGGCAACCTCAACAGAACATTGTTTTAAGATAAGATGAAAAGAAACAAAAAAAAAACAAAAACAAGAATTTACTTAAATGTAAACTGCAACATAATACTTTTAATACATTCATTTACATTTTGGTGGCTATCTATTTTTTATTTGACGATAGACACAACCTGAGACCGCAAAATTCCTTTATTTTTTTAATCCATCTTTGAGGAAAAAAGACATTTAATGTGTTGCACATATGTGGATATTGTTTAACATTAACTATAGCCACTTGATAGCAGTTTCATCATCTTGAGTTGCAATCTTTTATATATATATATATATATATATATATATATATATATATATATATATATATATATATATATATATATATATATATATATATATATATATATATATATATATATATATATATATATATATATATATATATATATATATATATATATATATATATATATATATATATATATATATATATATATATATATATATATATATATATATATATATATATATATATATATATATATATATATATATATATATATATATATATATATATATATATATATATATATATATATATATATATATATATATATATATATATATATATATATATATATATATATATATATATATATATATATATATATATATATATATATATATATATATAAGTGGCTATAGTTAATATCAAACAATATCTTCATCTATATCTATATAGATATATAGATATAGATGAACTTCAAAGTTGGCGTGCCCTTTCAGTTTTTTTGGCTAGCTCAGCCAAAAAATTCAAGCTATGTTTGTTGGACTTATAATGTGCTAAACACATTTAATGGCCATGACATTTAAGTTCAAAGTGAGCTTGCTATTTTATTTGAGGATTAAAAAAGTTGATTCAAGCACTACATTTAAAAGAAAGGCTGGTAAAAATGTGGACATTTTAAATGTTTCACTCGAGGCAGTATTTTTTTTATTGCTCCCCTATTTCTATTTTTTCTTTTGATCTTTGCCCATCCCTATTTCTAACAACGCCCATCACTCAAACAATTATCTGTTGAAATGGAACAGCCTATAATTACCTAATTTATATCAGCTTTCATTAAGCATAGTTGCATCATCAGAACGATACCTCCCATGTCGATAAATACAAAAAAACTCTCTACTTGCAATAACATACAATCGTACATTTTATTCAGAAGCAAGAAAATCTAGAAAAAAATATATTTAAAAGGTTAAAAGATTGGCTTTTATTTTATAGTGACAGAAAGAGTTAAACCACTTTTTTGAAGAAACCCTCTTCACCCAAAATTAAATGAACTAATAAAATAAAGACTAATAATTAAATACCATAATAATAATGTGATTAGCGCATCGGCCTCAAATTGGGAGACCTGGGTTCAAATCCAGGTCCACCTGTGTGGAGTTTGGATGTTCTCCCTGGGCCTGGGTGGGGTTTCTCTGGGTACTCCTGTTTCCTCCCACATTTTCAAATAGATGCATGATAGGCTGATTGGACACTATAAATTGCCTCTACATACGAGTGTGAGCGTGATTGGTTGTCTGTCTGCTTGTGCCGCGTGATTGGCTGGCCACAGTTTCAGGGTGTCCTCCGCCTTTGGCTGGGATAGGCTCCAGCACCCTCCGCGACCCTAGTGAGGAATTTTTTTTGTGTAATATCAGGAGTTTTCACTAATATTTGGAGAAAAGTCAAAGATTTATGCAATTAAAAACATGACATTTCTTATTTTTGCATCACTCAAACTTGATGTTGTTCGGGGTCAGTGTGAAAATTTACATTTTGGAATAATTCTGGAGGTTTATATGATTCCTGTCAATAAAACATTGATGAGAATGACTATTGTTGATATAGGCGACATAGTTTTAAATCAAAAGATTGTCAGATGGTGGTGTCCATTGAAATTTTTTCACTGCAAAAATTATGCTGCAGCTCAAAAGAGGTTGGGAAACACTGGCCTAGATTTACCGAACATTTTCTGTGTTGCAGAGAAAGAAGATCATGCAACATGCAGTACTAAAAAGTACAACGTCATTTCTGATTTGGCAACAATAATCTTTTATCGGGGCTTGGCATAATAGATGATTGCTTAGCAGTTGATTGCGGCTAATTGGAAAGTAATCATATTTCTAGGGCAAACAGGAATGCACTGTAGACATTGTTGCTATGTGTATTTCTTCTACGTTTCAGCAAATGTACAATGTAATGGAGGAAAAGAAACATTAAGTTTTTAAATATTGTCATTTTTTCTTCTCCTAGGCAAGCAGTGATGCGGAAAGTGTTGGCAACTGTCCTTTCTCTCAGAGACTTTTCATGATTCTCTGGTTAAAAGGAGCTAAATTTATAGTCAGCACTGTTGACACTAAAAGGTAAGTACTATTTGGGAATTTTAGCACAATAACATAATACAATATCTGATGTTACAGATCCACGACTTTTAATACTATGAGGATATAAAGTTTTATGATACCGCTTAATACTACATTGATGTATTTACATTTTTTTGGTTATTGTCTGTTCAATTGCAATTCAACATTTTTACACATCTACCTGTAACTTTCATCACATTTTAATTCATTTTAACCTGTTGACCTATAGCCTATTATTAGTAAATATGCTAACAGGGTTTACTTTGTCAGCGATCTTAGACGATTTATTACGTTAGTTTTGAGTCACTTTTGCTTTGCAGTCGATGTCACACCTCTTTTTTTTACAAGTTTGAAATTTTTCTAAGCTTTAGAAAGGACTCTGAATAGAAAATAAATCACTGCAAAAACGACAGAGTGAGAAAATGCTGGTTGAACGTAAAATGAATGGACTTTACATACATACTATGTTTGCTTTATTAATTCATTCTCTGTACCGCTTATCCTCGCAAGTTTTGTGAGAATGGCGTAGCCTATCCCAATAAACTATGGGCAGAAGATGGAGTATACCCTAAACTGGTTGCCAGTCAATCATGTAGTTCATTTATTCATTCATTTTCTGTGTCGCTTATTCTCACAACGGTCGCGGGGAGTGCTGGAGCCAATCCCAGCCAACTACGGTTACCAGGAAAGGAACCCCTTGGATTCATGGCCAGAGAATCGCAGAGTACAAGTAGACAGACAACCATTCACAATCGCACTCATACCTAGTGGTAATTTAGAGTGTTCAACCAGCCTATATAAGGTTGGGGTGAGTGTTTCGCTCGTCGGCCTCATAGCTCTGGGGGGCCCTGGGTTCAAATCCAGGCTCGGTCCAACCGTTTGGAGTTTGCATGTTCTCCCCAGGTCTGTGTGGGTTTCCTACAATGGTTTTCTCCCACATTCCAAAAACATGCGATAGGCTTGCCACCGATTCAGGGTATCCCCTCAACTCTGACCTGGAGTTAGCTGGGATAGGCTCCTGCACCCCCTGCGACCCTAATGAGGATAAAGCGATTCAGAGAATGATGCAATTATGAATGCACAAAGAAGCTTATTGTGGAGTGTATTCCCTGATTAGGCCTGTGACGATACATCAATCTAAATTTATATATTGACTGGTTAAGCAGAAATCTATTCGAAATGGATTTAAATGCAGAACATTGATCGAAATTGCCATCTTTTAAGTCAGAATTGATGATATTGAAAGTGAAAGCCAATATAATGTTCATCCTCAAACATTTATAAAGTAAATTTGTCAACAGACTACATTTCACTGCTTTGTTCTAAGCATCATTAGTGGGTACTTTTTCTTTTTCCAGCTGTATGAGTTACTTAATTAACTTTGTTGCAAAACAGACCACAATGTAAGCTAAAGGACTTGGCACCAGGTACTCAACCTCCATTCCTGAGGGTAGATGATGACATCAAAACCGACGTGAACAAGATCGAGGAGTTCCTGGAGGACACGTTAGCGCCACCACAGTAAGAAAATCATAGTACGCACACACAGCTTTCATCCATTATATCAGGGGTGTCTATACTTTTTTTTGTCTAAGAGCCTCTTTCAGAAACATCAAAAGATTCAATGGCCAACTCAAAATGGATCGGAATCAAATAAAAAAACATTGGGTTTTTAAAATGTATTTATATTTTTTGCCATTGCCTGTGATAGCCATCTAATCCATTTTGTCTGGTAGGGTGTGTAGTGATCGAATGATTGTAATCAAATTGGATTGAGCGTCTATTGCCATGAATGGCAATCAAACATTACAAAATAGTTATGGAAAAAAATATGTGTGTATATATTTTTATGTATATATGTATGTTCTATATGACAAAAACAGTTAAGAAAATTCTAATCAACATAGCTCAAAAATTTTGATTTATTTTCTCTATTTATATAAAACAAAGTGCTGGAATTCTACAGTTACCTGCATTGATTTCAACATGTCAGATTTTGACCCCTGATCTAATGAAGAGGCACTTTTTATGTGAGGAGCTTTTGTGCAAAAGTTAAGACCAGAAAAATATATCATATGTACTGTATGTGTATGTGTATGTGTATATATATATATATATATATATATATATATATATATATATATATATATATATATATATATATATATATATATATATATATATATATATATATATATATATATATATATATATATATATATATATATATATATATATATATATATATATATATATATATATATATATATATATATATATATATATATATATATATATATATATATATATATATATATATATATATATATATATATATATATATGTATATATGAATTAATTAATTAATCAATAAATATAAATATACAAATATTCATTCTGAAAAGGTCGACCCTCCCCATGCTCCATCTCGAGTTCCCTTCCGGTTAAAACCCAAGACCTTGTGAGAGATTTCGCCCTGGTGGGCTTTGAGGTAAAAGTAGACCAAGGTTATACCTCGCTTGGAGAGCGAAAAACTTTGCTCAATGTATCTTAAAAAAAAAAAAAAAAAAACGAGTGCAGACATTCAGATAAGAAAAAAAATAAAATAAACACAACATAATATAATGGCTCAATTAGTAGTATGCGTGTATGTTTGTCATTTTCTGTGCAATGCTGAATTGCTGGTTAGAAAAACGATTCGACAAGGAAAAAAACTGGACTGAGCTCATTTCGGTCAAAAAAAAAAAAAAACGCTACTAAAATCCTATCAAACTGTCGCTTTGGTGCACATTCAGGAAAACAAAAAAAATACAATGATAAGACAAGGGATAAGGAAAGATAAAAAAAAAAATACAAACAGGCCAATAAAAAATCGGACCACAGTTGGCCCACAGGCCGTAAAATTGGAGATTTACAAATCCCATTATTCGACTGCAATAAATTTCTTATTTGACCTCCCATTTGACAGATACCCCAAACTGTGCTGTCGATACAAGGAGTCCCTGTCCATCGGAGAAGACATCTTCCGCAATTTCTCTTCATATATAAAGAACGACAAGCCTGGATTAAATCAAAGTAAGATTAAGAGAACAATGTAATTATATTGAATCTCGTCAAGGGTTTAACTTTAGAGGTGCAGATGTTACAAGGGTTACAGCATGTCCAGTTATATACCGGTTACCTGGATTTTTAGTATTAATCAATGATATGTAATACTAATTTTTTTTGAAAAGTTAAAAACAATTATTTGAAAACAATGACAGTTAAACTTATCTTCCCATCCAAGCACCCCGACCAGACTTAAAGGGTTTTCAATTCAACTTTGTCTCATGTTTTGTTTTTTGAATAATTGTTTTGACTTTTCCCACCCATCAAGCTTTTTCCTGTAGTTTTACCCCCCCAAAAAAACTGTACTGTTTCAGGGTTGGAAAAGAAATTCCTTTCAACCTTGGTGAAACTCAACATTTACCTTGAGACGCCGCTGCCACACGAATTGGACCAAAACCCGAATGCCACAGAGTCTTCACGTCTCTACCTGGATGGAGATTCTCTAACCTTGGCCGACTGCAACTTGCTTCCTAAACTCAACATTGTCAAGGTGAGACATTTTATAAAAAGTCATTAATACACTGGCTTGTTGATTTTAAGGCACACAATAAGTAACAGTAGGGAAACAACATAGATGAGATGAGATGAGATTAGATAACTTAATTCATCCTGTATTCGGGGAAATTTCATTGTCACAATAGCAAGAGGGTGAGAACACAGACACAGCGAGACATTTTATTGACATTTTAGTCATAGATAAAAGGTTAATAAATAAAAGGTTTACTCCTTGAAAAGTAGATCTTGGAGCAAAAAAAGTTTGAACGCCACTGTTCTAAGTTAACAAATCAGTTCAGACTGGTTAAAGTAAAGGGAAAATTAAAAACAAATTGGTTTTGATGAAAGCTCAGCACCCTATTTTTAAGATCAGAGAGGACAGTGCTTGCACCGTTGTTGGTCCTCTGAAACCATTTCCCTTTGCACGTTAGAATAGACCCATTGCTTTCTGTTTTTTTTCTTCCGATATTCTAAAAGCAGCTAAAACTTACTGAACTTATTCGCTAAACGTATCATTATAGTCAATGGACTTTTTGCTGAGAAAGCGATCGTTTTTTATATTGACAGATGTGGTCATTTTACTGTATTTCTTCTCCTCAAATCTAGGCAAAATCACAGGCACATCTATATGACTTATTATGAAGCACACTGTTTGTAAATCTGTAAAGAATTCAGTGACTTAATGGAATTTTAGAGGGGAAAACCAATCAGATTATGTTTGCTACAGTGCAGCCTGCCAAGATGACTTCTATCTTCTATGTACGCCACTGACTCCACCTTAGAAATCTAGCCTTATGATGCCTTTGTGTCCAATCCAACTGTAATCAGCTGTCAGGAATCACCACAGAAATTCATGCATAGTCTACTTCAAAACTGAATCGGTTTCGCTATTATGATTTTAGTGTAGTCCAGAAACTGATCATTCAAAAAAATGCATTTTTTGTCTCTACAAATTAATAACCAGAAACAGCCACCTGGGTAAGTGACTGTCCACATGTTACGAATTCTTTAAATACCTCCTGCTTCGTTCAAGTGACATAATGTCAATTAGTGGCCTTCCATTATCGACTACAGTAAGAGAGGGAGAACAAGTTTTTTCCACTGATCTTCAGGGAGGATTTTTTTCTCTGGGTTATGCAATTTGACACCTTTCCCATGCTTCCTATAATATTTTCGGTTTATCCAAAGTTCTTTGGTGTAAATATGAGCTTTGGAACCCCTTTAAAGAAGACTAGCTTTATTCAAAAAAAAAAAGGATGGATGAAACTGCCCATTGCGTAACATGGTATTTGCATTCATCTAACAAGGAACAGATATTTAAAGCTTCTGTTGTCCCCAGGTGGTGTGCAAGAATTACCGCAACTTTGGCATTCCTGCATATCTGAAAGGCCTCAAACGTTATTTGGACAACGCCTACAAACAGGATGTGTTTCGTTGTACTTGCCCAAACGATACCGAGGTTAACATTGCGTACGAATCTGTGGCCAAATACCTCAATGCAGATCTTTAACAGACAAGAGTTATTCATGGTTTTTCAAAACTATGGTAAATACTATTGACATTCTTTTTATGATTCGATCAACATCTAACATGGCTTTGCAGTTTGGTTTATTTTGCCTATTGAAATTGGAGCTCATTTTCAAAGATTATTGAAAAGGTTTTATATTCGTATTTTATTATTGGTTCAGAACAGATTAGTTTTTGAGTAATCTAGCATTGACAGTGTCAATTTTATGTCTTACACATTAAAATGGTGTGATAGCCACAAACTAGTGCTGAATAGCAAACAAGGATATAAAACTATCTTGCCAGGTGGTTCAATCACAAACAATGGGTAAGTATATGATTACAATTTAGGAATTTATTAACAACCAATAGCCTTACCTTATCCGTATTACATAAAATGAAATGGAATGAACTTAGTTTCATTGACTCATTGTTGGATTAAATTTACAATTCTCAATTTATTGCTGAATAAAGTACACAAGAATAATAAAATGAAATAATAGTAAAATACATATTTATTTCATATATGATCCAAATTATCTCCATGGATTTGGAATGTCACAAAATCACAACAATAGGCCTCAAGAATGTAAATGTCTAATATAAATGCTACATTAATAACTATCAAGTCATATGGTTTAATAGCTGTGGACCCCCTTTACAGGAATGTTTCCTTGTGAATGGTTATCTGTGCACACCCTCATATTACCATTTGGAAATGGATCTACTGTATGTGTGAAGTATTTACTTAATGTAAAATGCAATTATTGCATTCATATCTTACAAACTTAGTATAATACTTCTTTTTAATCGAAACATTATATTTTGATTTTACTGCATATTTTTCTTTACATTTGCACATAGACTACTGGAGAAAAAGCAATACCTCTTATTTAAAGTGTATAGCTAGCTTGAACTGTAATTGTTGAACAGCTGCATTTATGTATGTTATATGTATTCCATTGTCTTCATAACTACCCAGTTTCTTTTACCAGGAATAAACTATAAATAAAGAGCCATATAAACAAAATTATTGCATGATTATTTGAATACGACCGACTGCTCAAAACATAATTCAGAATCTAATGAATTTGCTGATAACAAAATCCACACAAAGACATGAGTGCCTGTTTTAGCAATGAGTATCTAATAATTGTAAACATATAAAGTGGCCCGACAGATGTGTAGTTAGCGCGTCGGCCTCTCTGGAATCAGCTGGGATAGGCTCCAGCACCCCTCGCGAACCTAATGAGGATAAGGTGGTTCAGAAAATGAATGAATGTAAAATTATAACAAAAATATTTTTTATCTGAGAATGAATAACATTGTGTATGGTTTTTTTTAGCTTTGATTTTTTTTGCAAATTTGCAGAAAGACTTAATTAATACAATGAAAAAACAACAACATAAATATACTGATTGGACACCCTGTCCACTTTGGAGAAAAAAAATACTTTTAAGTGCGCCCTATGTGAGTAAATATGTGCAGAATTGCATTTATATGTGTATATAAATTTTTAATGAGGGCAATTGCAATCATTCATAAGGGGAGCAATTGGCAGAGGTGGCATGTATAAAAAGGCTGATTGGACACTCTAAATTGCCCCTTGGTATGAGTGTGAATGGTTGTCCGTCTCCTCATGCCCTGCGATTGGCTGGCCACCGATTCAGGGTGTCCAGCACCCCCTGCGACCTTTAGTGAGGATAAAGCGCTTCAGAAAATGAATTAATGAATAATTTGTCGGGCCTACGAAGAAAAAACGAGAATTTACACCTGGTTTTGTACCAACATTAGAACACGCATGTTGTGTATGGTTGTGTTGCCGAAATAGACAGGTTTATGCACAAATAAATGAACTAAAGAGGTGATTTTCTTCTTTAAATATTGACTGATTGAACAGGAACACGCGGAAATGCCATACTTTCTCTGATTGGATGAATCAATTGCTGATGCCATGGAAACGATAGATTTGTTTTTCTATTGGTTGGTGCAGTAATAGAGGCGGGGCTAAGCAAGTGGCAGAGCGACTAAAACTTTTTTAGCCATGAGCTAAATTTCCCACGTCGATCTTTTATAAAATGCCGTAAACCGGACTCATTCGCCGGGGGCGATCTTAAAGTAAGTTTTAGCGAGCACAAACGCACATCAGATCATATTTTGCGATGTCTTATCTTCCCGGATGAGATCATCCTCCGCTGTTCGCTAGCTTGCTAATGTTATTGTTGCTAGCGTTCCTTTGCGTCCGGGATGGAGAATCACCATTTCAAAATAAGCAAAGATCAGTCACTGTATTTGCTGTCGTGTTTAGATTTGTGTTTAGATCTTTAAATATAGTTATTCTGCTTAAAAGTAATAATGATTGACGTGTTTTAATTTCGCGATGACCCAAATTTTGGTAGCTATAACCCCAACCAGCATGGGATGTGATGCTCGTTGGATCAAATAACTCTTGTAAACCAAATCAAGGATACTTGAATGGATATTTGAAGCAAAAACATATTATTAAGATATTTTTATGGTGCAGGATGAGTTGCCGCACTGGAGGGGACGACGGGGACATCTGCGGATGGGCCAGTTCAGTAAGTTTTGCAGATGAATTAACATCTGTTATCTGCAGAATCTGCATGTATTCTAGTTCCTGTCGTAATTAGAATAGATGCCAGTCAAGGTTTTCTTACTGGGATCGTTTCCCTTTTTCATTTCTCTATCTCTGACCCAGACACATCCTGCCTAGATTTTCTATTTATTTATTTAGTATTTTTTTATTTTTAAATTCTGTGTGTGTTTGTGTGTGTAGGCAGTGACATCGCGAGTGCAACAATTTGTAGAAGAAAGGATGCAGACCACAATGGTACATACAACAATACATCGGGTTGGATTTTATTACTTTCTATGTAATTTCACAGTTTTCTGCCTATCTTTCAGCTCACGGGTGTTGTTATAGGTGCAGCCGTTGCGGTCGCAATGATCGGAATTGTAGTGCTTTTCTTGTACAGGAGGTTCAAACATGCCCGTGAGTCTCACATGTTTTTAATGATGATTTTTTTTTCAAGTTTCAATGTCAATATTGTTTAAAGTGTGTAATGGGAACTTGGTGCTCACAATTTTGGTCTTCGGATTCTCTGTCAAGGTGAGCAGCCGCCAGGCGTACCTCATTATCGGTTCAGAAAACGAGATAAAGTGCTCTTCTACGGTCGAAAAATCATGCGCAAGGTAAGTCCTGAATGTTTTAGAATGCTTGAATGAAAAAGTTTTTGGTAGTACTGTCTTAGTTGTATCATATTGATATTTTTTTTTGTTTTACTGTAGGTCCAGACGTTGTCCTCAGTTCCTCCGCCTTCATCATCTAATTCTGTGTCCAAGCAACCACAGCGTGTGCGCAAGAGAACCAAAGTTCTTAGCATTGCTCGCAAGTATGATCCACACAAAATGAAATTCTAATCCTTCATCGTGAAGGTGTTAAGTGACCATTTTCCCCTGAATAGAATCCTCCGCATCCGTAAAGATCCTCCTACTCTTCAGCCTAAAGAACCTCCGCCCTCACTGCTAGAAGCTGACTTGACTGAATTTGATGTGCAGAGCTCAAATCTGCCCTCTGAGGTGCTCTACATGCTCAAGAATGTCAGGTTGGTTTGATAGTTAGGCTTTGTGTAAGACTCGGGTTGGTTCGCGAGCCGCTTTAACGTCAACTCGATTTAACGTGGGCTGGACCATTTTAGATATAATATTTAGATTTTTTTGTTTTATTTTTATAAATGGATTAAAAGAACTGGATTAAAAGCCCTGAATATTCCATTTTTTTATAGATCTAAAACAATGTTTATTTGAGTTTTTTTGATATATTTTTAGATTTTTAAAAATGATTTTTGAACTGAAAACAGAAAAAAATGATTAAAAAATGACAATTATTGATATAAAAAGGGGAAAATCAGGAAATTTAATATACATCTATACTCTTCATTTGAATTTGATCCTAAAACAGAAAGTCGGCACTTATGATTGACTTTCCCCGGCCACACAAAATAATGCGGCGGGCCAGATTTGGCCCCCAGGCCGCCACTTTCACACATAGGAGATACTCAAGGTGATTGTTTGATATTCATGGTCATAAAGAGATTTTTATACAGATACAAATATTTTCTTCCCCTTGACTTGCAACCCAAAGACCTGTTAAACTGAATATTGCACACTGTCTATTGACTGTGTGGGGCAAATATGAAACTGTCAGTGGTATTACGTTAAATATTATTGGTGAAAAAGTTTGTGCGTATTTGTTTTCGACATTCAGTTTCTGCATACAACTCGGAATTTATGCGTCTGTACTTTGATTTTGACTATCGTAAGGCCATTTCAATATATACATTACACATTATGCCATGTTGAACTTTCCTTAGGGTCTTGGGACACTTTGACAAGCCCCTGTTCCTTGAGTTGTGTCGCCACATGGTATTAATTGAGCTGCAGGAGGGTGAAGGTCTTTTCAAGCCAGGAGACGATGATGACAGCATCTACGTGGTCCAGGACGGACGACTAGAGCTCTGCATTTCTGAGAGTGTGGGTAGACATTTTTTTTTGTAATTTACAAAAAAGCCACAGTATGGCATTAGATATTTTACTCAGTCAGACTGCTTCACAGTGTGATGTTGTTTTTCCCCGCTTTGCAGGATGGTACAGAAGTGGCAGTTAAGGATGTTCTTCCTGGCGACAGCGTACACAGCTTGCTCAGTATTCTGGACATCATCACAGTGAGCAACTTCATTACACAGTCACTCCTCTGATATGTCTCTCTCTGCCTCTTTTTTCAGTGAAGGAGTTCATGCATACATTTTTTTCAGGCTTTTGCCCCATCCACACATATGAACTGTTCTAATTTAATTCCCTTTTCCCAATACCTACTGAATTAAACAGTACAAGTGATAAGGATAACTAATTACAGTGGTACCTCGAGACACGAGCGTAATTCGTAAGTACATTTTTAATACAAGACAGTGCTAGTGATGTTCTTATGAGCAGCCACTCGCGACCGCTGTATGCTCGTATATCAAAATTTGTTCGTATCTCAAAATAAATATTTCCCCAAAGTTTTATTCGTATCTCAAATTGCTTGTATGTCGAAGTACCAATGTAGTTGTAAATTTCATATTTAATAGGTTATGTAATTTGTGCAGTCAGGCTTCATTTGGAAGTAATTGAAATTGAAATTAATTTTGGCTTCATTCTGTATCTTTCTTCCTCGACAGACTTACGTGGAGTATTTTCGTTTTAACTTTGGCTGCATCCCTAGTACATTTTCAGAACATGTACTCACATTTCTCAATAAGATTTTACTAATTGTCCATTTTTAAGATGTATTTCTGGCAATGCTGAATCATTTAGTCACTACTTTTCCTGCATTCACATTAGAACTCAGTACTTTATAACCAATGTAATGTTTAACCTTGCTGCAAAATATTTCTTGACATTTCTCCTTATTTTTAAGGGTTTTCCAGCTCCTTATAAGACAGTATCTGCACGTGCAGCCACACGCTCTACCATCTTACGTTTACCTGCGTCCGCTTTTGAGTCTGTGTTCAAGAAATACCCTGAAACACTTGTGCGTGTCATTCAGGTAATGCGATATCATAGTGGTTTCCATTAAAATCATTTGAATATTAGATCATAAGATGTTTAGTTGAATCTTATTTGTTTATGTGTATTTCAGATAATCATGGTGCGCCTCCAAAGAGTCACCTTCTTGGCATTGCATAACTACCTAGGCCTTACAACCGAGCTCTTCAATCCGGTAGGAAGGATAATTATTCCTATACTTTTATCTGTGTGTGTTTACTCTTTCATGCATATAACCTGACATTAACAGCTGTTGTGAAGAGAACTGTCCTTGCTCATTTACGGAAAGTGACATAAACCCTCTGTCCTGCACATCCAAGCTAATTTCACACAACATTAAGCACAGCATCATAAACTGTCCTTCACACGGTTCAAACGAATAAACCGTAATAACCTCTTCAGAGGAAACTTTATGACCAAAAATAGCTTTCACGAGCGAATGCTTGAAGGCCCTTTGGTGGCCAATTGCTATTTAAAATTTATTGTATTGGTTGTGCTGGTAAATATAAATAATACTGCAGAAGAAGTCTAAAATACGTGGCCACAAAATTAATGAACATCTCGGGGGGCAGATTTTAAAATGTTTTTGGGGATTTTATCCTTCAATTCTGATATTTAATTTACTTTGTTTTGAAATCAACGATAAAAGCTGTTTGATGAAAGTAAAATATTACTGGTAATACTTGGTTTTGTTACCATTGAAAGTCAAGAAGTCATTCTAAAAAAATGATATGTACGTAAAGGTACGCTATACCATGATAATGTAGACAACACTTCTTATAATATAATGTGTAAATACTGATTATTAATGCCATATTTTTCAGATTGTAAACCACTCTTGCCATCTAATATCTCATAATATAAGGTAGTGAGATGCTGCTTGAGGCCCAGTGCAGTTTACAGTATATGAACAAATTCTATTTTTCTTGTGAAATATGGTGAGCTTCTTCTAAAGTGAGGTGCAGTTTAAAATCCGAGCTGCCAACTTCTCCGGAATTTCCGTATTTGCCGAGGCAAGCAATACACACTCAAGGACTCGGACAACCTCCCTAAACTCCAGACATCCCCCCATAATTGTCACTTACATTTTTTTGGAAGCAACCATTTTGGAAAAGTACCAAATTTCCAATGTAAATGCCTCGAAATTCACACCATTGCTACGGCTTTCTCATCCTCACCATTTGAATCAACTTCACTGTAAATCGGATAAATTCGGTAACACGAGTGCATTATGAATCATCCGGGTTCTGACAAATGATTCGTCATGTGCGACTTCAGGATGGCAATCGCATTGTTTTTTTTTTTTTTTTAACTGAAATGATGCTCACTCTCTTGTTGTTCATTTGACAGGAGAGCCACGCAGTGCCTTTGTCCAATGTTAACATCGCGGCAAGTGAGGCAATATCAGGGAAGACAATTCGCCGTATGCACTTCCATGATGAGTTTGCTGTGGGGACCGAAGAGAGCCCTCCAGAAACAGGTCTCACATACACACTTCATTTTTGTTGTTGTTGCCAGTTTTGATACTGATCCAATACAATTTCACTTCATATGATACAGACGGTGTAAAAGAGAGTCCTACAAACAACCACAGGAAGCAGAAATCCATCTCAATAAACCCAGACAGTGCAGGTTGATCACTATCATAAACTTTAGGTTATAACTCAAAAACGATACTTATACTTATTACGCTCCTGGTTATATTTTACAGGCGACATGACCATGGCATGCGAACGGGCTCGGGTCAACATAGATGAAAGTCCACCTAGTCCTGCAACTCAGAAGGTAAATCACTGTATTTATCATATTAAATCAACCTACCCTATCTTACATGTGCTACAT
Organism: Stigmatopora nigra; assembly: GCF_051989575.1. NCBI lineage: Eukaryota > Metazoa > Chordata > Actinopteri > Syngnathiformes > Syngnathidae > Stigmatopora > Stigmatopora nigra. Next base: position 8,439,894 of record NC_135524.1, on the reverse strand, counting down.
TTATTCACCAAGTTGCATGGAAACATGCTGCCTATTCTGAAGAAGAGCGTGACCATGCAGCATATGCCCTCTGAGGTGTTTCTCTACACAGACAGTGGGGGGCAGTCTGACAACATATACCTCAGCAAGAGTGGCACAATCTTCCAGGCTGCTAAAAAAGACCTGCTTGAGATCATCCAGTTGCAGGTAGGAGGCGGAGTCAAATACTTTTTTTCCCCCCATCTAACGGCATTTCTTTTCTTTATTGGGTCACTAACCACGGACAGCTACAGTCTTCACTCGATTATCGCAAATTCACTTCTTCACAATTTTTTTCAGCATTTTTTTTTTTAAAGTGCTTAAAAATGTGAAAATCCACGCTTAAACTCCTAATCGGAAGCCACTCTTGTTACTAGTACTCAGCACTGAAGGGAAAAAAAAGGGTAGTTATAGGCGTGACCCTACTTTGCAACTCTTCGATTATCGCGGCCATGTCTGCTCTACATTAACTGCGATGTTCGAGAGATTACTATACTATTCTTTTGTCAAATCAGTGTGGGTTTATCCAGTCTCATTTTCAGTGTTTTAAGACAGGTTTTCCTTTGCAGTCTAACAAACAATGCTCCTTTTTGAAAATCACCTCCTGTCTAAAATTTACTCATTACTACCATATTGAAATTGTTTAAAAATGTTAACAAAGCTAAATATGCTATGTTGAGTTCACGTTGACTCAAAATGGGAAATAGTCTAATTCGTAATTTGTAGGTATAACTGTGAAGATGATGTGAGATATTTTCTCTGTTTTCAGGATCCGAGCCTTCTTGAAGGAAGAGTGACCCTTCACCAAGTAAAAGCTGGTTCTGTGGTGGCTCGTCAGGGAGATCAGGTTAATCTCATTAATATTATCAATGATACATCTTCTTAGCCCATTATCTGGCACTCAGTGAACTCATTGGCACGTCATTGATAGCACTAGATGTCCAATCTGTTTTGACTGCGACTATTGTTGTTAATGATTTAAATCCAATGACATTAAAAAAAAAAAAGTTTAACCTCTTGGCCAGAAGAAGCAGAGGTTCTGTATTTGGCTCTGTTTATTTTTCTGCCAATATGGTTCTGTATGAGTTAAATCTAACTGAAAACTAAATTATTGATTTATTATATACCCACAGAATATATCTACAATGAGACTGGTTCAGTTTTATGATTGATGTATTATTAACATTTGATTACTTAGAAGTGTAGTCGATGGAGAGCATTCTGACTGAGAGCATGCATGGGAGCCAGCCATACGTTCCCTTGAATTGCCAACTACGGGCTGTGGGAATGGCCAGAAAACATCCCGCGTTAAAAAAAACAAAAACAAAAACAACGTCAAAGAGGGTTTATGTTAATGCCGCCATTAACACATTTATTGATTGATAATATTAAAATGTGTACTTTCCACTATGTCCAATAGGTCAGGGGTGGCCAACCCGCGGCTCGCGAGCCGCATGCGGCTCTTTGCCCGGTTTCATGCGGCTCTTACGTCCATATCAAAGTTTGTATTTGTGTTTTATTTTTTTTGCGTGTGCGCTTCGCTTGAGTTCAATACGGTATTTTCGTCCAATGCGCATGTGCTTGGGATGAAAATACCTCAAAGTTTCCCAGTAGGAGCAAGGTCATTTGAGTAAACGTTTTTAACAGAGTGGGAGAGCTCCCGTGAACCAGAAGCGACAATGAACGGCGTCGCGCACACAAAAAGTATCCCAAAGATCGAGCGTCGGCTGAAAAAGCCACACCCCGTGCGAGGCAGACCAAGGCGAGAGTGCTCAGCCGGGAGCAGCCAATAGGAGAGCGAGGTGTACACCCACGTGGTGGGCGCGCTAGTTCGCCCACCACGTGGGTGTACACCTCGCTCTCCTATTGGCTGCTCCCGGCTGAGCACTCTCGCCTTGGTCTGCCTCGCATGAACATTGTGTGTGCACTGTCTCACACAGACAAACTCTCAGTTCAACCAAGTCCACAAACAAAAATATAATAATTTACAATAGCGTTTTTCTTTTTCTATGCATGTTACTTAGTGGGACTTCTGTCATAAAATCAGCGCCTATTTTTGCGCAACATTCGCTCCTTGTGAGCTGTCATTTATTATGAATGGCTTTTAACTAGCGAAAAGCCATTCATAATAAATGACAGCTCACAAGGAGCGAATGTTGCGCAAAAATAGGCGCTGATTTTATGACAGAAGTCCCACTAAGTAACATGCATAGAAAAAGAAAAACGCTATTGTAAATTATTATATTTTTGTTTGTGGACTTGGTTGAACTGAGAGTTTGTCTGTGTGAGACAGTGCACACACAATGTTCATTGTTGATAATGACTGGCCTGTGCTGTTAGTACTGTAGGAGTCAATTTATGTCATTACTATGCTGGTGTGTGACATTTACAATAAATCTGTGTGATGTGGCTCTTTGCGGTAACACAGTAAAAAATGTGGCTCTTTGCGGTAACACGGTAAAAAATGTGGCTCTTGGTCTCTGACTGGTTGGCCACCCCTGCAATAGGTCATGTCCAAGTCTTTATGTAGTTTTAAATTTTGTTTATTACCAATAACCCATCGTCAACCCATAAGAGGTTAAACTTTGTAGGTCATATTAATTCATGTTGAAGAGATTTCCTGCCTATCCCAACCAGATCCATTTCATTTGAACATCTACTGCAGTCAATGACACTGAAACGTAATTATTCACTAGCAGTCTTCTTTCCTTCAATGACAATGAATGAGTCAAAAATGCCTTATTTGCCCTTTCTCTTTTTAGGACGTGAGTATTCAGTTTGTGATTTCGGGCCTTCTTCATGTTTACCAAAGAATGATTGACCGTGAGGAAGACACTCGTCTTTTCGTCACGCATCCCGGAGAGCTTGTTGGGCAACTTGCCGTTCTGACAGGAGAGCCCCTCATATTTACTGTCCGTGCCCAGCGAGACTGCAGTTTCCTCTCCATTTCCAAAACCCATTTCTATGAGTTAGTCCTTCTGCATTAACTCATATCCTTTTCAATGCACCAATAATATTTTTACTTCATTTAATTAAATAAAAAGTAATACATATATATTTCTTTTATTTAGGATTATGCGCGTGGAACCAAAAGTAGTACTGAAAGTCGCCCACGCTGTGGTGAGGAGGATGTCTTCTTTTGTCAGACAGATTGACTTTGCACTTGATTGGATGGCCGTGGAAGCGGGCAGGGCTGTCTACAGGTACTTTCACCAAAGTTGCACTTTGTTAGAGTAGAAGTAACACAAAGCCTTGTCTTTTTGCAAAGAAATAAACACTGATCCAAGGTCTTGAGGTTATGTTGAATTACCTTTTAATGGAGGTATATTTTCCAGGCAGGGGGAGAAATCCGACAGCACTTTCATCGTGCTCAGTGGACGACTACGTTCCGTAATCTTGAAGGAGGATGGGAAGAAGGAGTTGATAGGAGAGTACGGACGCGGTGACCTGATTGGTGTGGTAAGGACAAAGCATTAGTGATTTGAAGAAGAAAAATCTTCAATGCTAGGCATGCATGATTGTCAAGAATATTCTCTGCTAGTTTTATCATTTATCCTTTTTCATCACTACTGTGCTCATAAAACAAAATTGACCAAAAGTATTCCCATGCAATGCTGTACTGTACTATACTTGATGGTTTTTGTCATCTTAATCACAATCCTAACAAATGGTATGAAAGATTATTTAGACTAGCACTGAAAATGTTCAATACATGTTTGCTTTGTGAACATGGTTTCAAAGTCATAAAGATTATTGCAACGTTTTTTAATTCTTAAGTTAATTAGTTTTATAATTTGCCATATGGGTTTACATTTCACATCGTTTGTGTTTAACTGGGTCACATCCAGGAATCTGTCGGAATTCATTAGCCATGTTATACATACATATTTATTTTCTTTCTGCCATCGTGGTCCTAAAAATAACTGTGGCGGAGGATCCTGTGGTTATGGATGCAAGGAGGCGAGAATCTGTAATTTCTAGGAATTTTGTTCACATACAGAAATTCTTTAACATATGAATGTCCCAAAATATGAGAAATTTGAGATACAAGTAAAATTCCAAGCAAATTTTTGCCTTGAGATAAGAGTATACGAGAGACGCAGTGGTCCTGGTGGCAGAGTTTTCAAGACGCTGCTTATGGTAACAGGACACTCTGTCTTTCTTGCCACTTCACCCTCGCCTAAAAAAAAATCTAAGCTCATCGACCGTACAGGTAGCATTTTTTTGCATTAATCAGTCCAAGTGGGAATGGATTAAATTGTATTTAGTTCATTTGTATGGGAAAATTTGATTTGAGATCTGAGTAAATTGACATACGAGCTCTGTCCCGGAATGCATTTACTTTGTATCTCAAGGTATTACTGTATTTTTGTTTCTTTACAAACATGATTAATATAATTGGCTTTTGAAATAAGACACTGCCTGACTATGTAAGGGTTTTATACATGTACTAAAGTCTATTTGTTCATCTTTCAAACCGCATTGGTCCACAGATACATCTAGATTTAAAATAGTGGAAAAAGTAGCAGCAAATAATCTGATTGTTAAATTGGTTAAAGGATTCTTCCTATATGAATTACAATGTTGTCATACTCTGCACAGGTGGAGGCCTTGACCCATCAAAACCGAGCCACCACCGTCCATGCTGTAAGAGACTCTGAGCTTGCAAAACTGCCAGAAGGTGCCCTCAGCTCTATCAAGAGGAAGTTCCCACAGGTACCCTTAAGGCTGATGAACTTTTTGCCATATACAGTAATCCCTCAACTTTCACGAATAATGTAGACCAGACATGGCCGTGATTATTGAAATACTGCAAAGTAGGATCCACCCCTATTTTTACTAACATACGACATGTTTTCCTGTCTATACAAAAATACAAGTTTGAGTTTGATTAATTTAATAAGGGTCAGCCTAATATTTATTCTGCTTTAATTGTTTTATTATGTCAAACAAGCCCAGCCATGTCGTTTTCATAACACTAGCGTGTATTTGGTAGCAATCCCCAACCCTGTATCCAAGTATGTACTGTATTTGTATTTGTAAACTCTGGAATTGTTACATAAATGCAGGATAGTTTATTATAACCTCCTGACTACCCGGAAAAAATGTGGTCCAAGCACATTTATTTCGAAATTCCCCAATCTATATGAAAGAATTAGAATAATGTAAAATCAATTTGGGATCATTAGAAAGCGCTGTATGTCCTCTATGGAGCATAAAAATGCGATTGGATGCACTAGGTGGGAGATATTTACGTTTAGAAATGTCCTCTACAGAGGACAAATTTGAACTACTGGTAGTCAGGATTAGACCTTATTTATTATTCTCAATAGTTAAAAACCATTGTAAATGGACACACTTATAATACACATGAACGTGGATAAAATCTCCTAAGAAGAAAAACACACAATGATAATTAGACAATGACAATGCATCAGTCTTTTAGATTAGAGACTTACTTTTGGAATGTTTTTGCATCACAGGTTGTCACGAGGCTCATCCACTTGCTTGGGCAGAAGATTCTCCAGCAGGTTAATCTTCCTCTAACAGGTGTGTGCATGTTGCATATATATATTCATAAGTGAAAGAAACTTTTTGGCAAGAAACACTTGGTGCCTCCAGGTCGCAGTTTGGCACTGCACACACCTGGCAGTAAATGGGACGCAGGCAACCAGGCATCCAACCTTTCCACGGTGACTGTTCTTCCTGTCTCCGAGGAGGTGCCGCTAACCGCCTTTACCCTGGAGCTGCAGCATGCACTCCTTGCAATAGGTAGAAATTATTTAATATTCTTTTCTGGTAGATCTGACTTGGCTGGTTTGTCATCTTTGCTTCTAGAAGAGCACCATATTTTTCGACTGAGTCACACCTGAGTAGAGTAATACCATATCCATATCCTGTTAACTTTAGATTTTAAGATGTCATTCAAAAGATTGATTTATTTTAAGGCAGTATAACACGCACTTGTTCTCAGAAAGATTTATCAAAACTGTCGTACCTCTAATTAAAAATAAAATTGGTTCCAGAACTTTTTTTGTAAGTTGAAAATTTCATAAGTAGAGCAGTACTTCATGTGTAAATTGACGTTTTCGTAACTTAGATCTTTTTTTCGTATGTTGAGGCACTCCTTTTCATCTCAAAAGGTTTCGTAACCTGAACATTTTATACCTAGAGGCATTTGTAAGTAGAGGTATGACTTATAATAAATGACATTCTATTAAAAAGGGGGAGCTAAAGTACTTTTTAACTCATTGCTGATGATAGACATACATTCCCTTTTAATTGGAAGCGCTGGTAGTGAGCTACCTGCCGAAGGAGGAAAGCAACCACGTGATTGGACATTAATCCCAGTAAATGGAACTGAAAGATTCAATAAATAGCTCTATAGCAGCAGTAACCTAAACCCACATTTGCCTCTTTCACATTCAGGTCCCACTCTTCTGTTGACCAGCGATATAATTAAACAACGCCTTGGAGTTGCAGCGTTAGACAGGTATGTTCTATAGTAACGTGGGAACGTGATCTAAATCATTTATGGTTTGCAGCATAAACATCTTGTCATTTTATTCCCTGCCCTACTTCTTTCCCGTCACAGCGTTCATGAATATCGTCTCTCCAGTTGGTTGGGCCAACAGGAAGACATTCATCGCATCGTTCTTTACCAAACAGACTATACACTGACCCCTTGGACACAACGGTGTATTCGTCAGGCCGACTCCATCCTCATTGTGGGCATAGGCGAGCAGGATCCTGCTGTTGGAGAGGTCAGGGTTCAAGACCTTAAACATTAACACCTTAAACACATTTTTTTGGGTGATTCTACCTACACTACATGACAATCCCCCAAACAGGAGAGCAGTGATTTTTCCATCCCCCATTTACACTATTATTTTTTTTTGTAAAGAAACATTCATTGATTATTTATTTCCTCATAGTGAACCAACTGCATAAGCTATTTTTCCAGATAAAGGAACATTGACATTTCGTATATGGCACATTCTAAACTATTTGCAACCTGAAAGGAAAATTAGTAAGTGCTGGGCGATATGGAAAATCCAATGTGCTAATAACCACTTATGCAACAGCCTGTTCAATTTTGATGTTTCAGAAGATTTTTTTTTTGAATACGTAATGTAAAAAAAACAAGATGAACAGAAGCCGCGGATGTTTATGCCGCGAAGTGTTGAAGGATGACAGTATTTGACTACTAGGAGTCAAATTCTGTCATCCATCATCACTTGACGGCTTTAACAGTCATTGCTTCAGTCTATCTTGGTATTCTATATTAAGTATCCAATCCAAGTGTTCATAAAACATCCAAATTCACACTAAAGCTCACTAATGGAAGACGGGAGATGGAAAAATGGCAGAAATCAGGGCACCGCTTCTACTTCGCCGCTGAGTTGGGTAGCATTCAGCGCCAAAGAGTAAGCAAAATTTCACCATAGAAGAATGACCTGTCAAGTAATATAAAACGCACAGAAGGTATGGTAATAATAATTGGGGTGACCCTACTTCGCGCAGCCATGTTTGGGCAACATTATCTGCAAAATTAGAGAGATTACTGTATAAGGTTGTGATATCTCTGTTCCAATTGGAGTTAAAAGGATATACTTTATACATTTCCATACATTTCCAAGGTATCAGATTGGGAGTCTGTATCGGCAAATTCTCATCATTGGTTTCGCATTCAAAAATGTCTGATTCGGATAAGCCGAATACATCCTTAGCTTATTTTTGTTTGACCCTGCGGCATGTAAAGCTGCAGGAGAATGATACTATGAAAGGGTTGAAGCAGTAGTGAATACTTATCAGAAGGAAAAGTAATTGCTTTCTTGGGGGGTAAATACAGGAATGTATCCACATCTTACAAGCATTGGCGAATAAGATAGAAAGACAGATCAATATTTGCTGGGACAAAAATCGAGCCATAGCCCAGGATTGGATGTTTTGGGACCACACACATTCTCATGCATGACTCATTTGTCCTGAAAAAAACCCAAAAGATTATTTTCAAGGAAGGATTTTTCCAGTAACTGTTTTCTAATCATGTGAAACACATTCATTGTTGACCACATACAGTCACTCATCATTATGCGGCACCTGTAAAATGTTGATGGCTTCCCTCTAGCTGGAGCGCATGCTGGAAGGAAGTGCTGTCCGTGCCCAGAAGCAGCTGGTACTGCTTCACAAAGAAGACGGCCCACCTCCCAAGGGGACTGTGGACTGGCTCAACATGCGTAGCTGGATCTCTAGACACCTCCATCTATCATGCCCACGACGGGTCTTCTCTAAGAGGAGCCTGCCCAAACTGGTGGGCACATCTAAGATACTTTTCATCCCACATTCTAATATGTCCTATTCTTCATTTTGAATCGTTTTCTTTCTTTTTAGTTAGAGCTATATGAACGTGTATTTGAGAAGCCACCGGATCGTCATGCAGATTTTTCTCGACTAGCCCGAGTCCTCACTGGGAATGCCATTGCCCTCGTCTTGGGTGGAGGCGGAGCCAGGTAAAAGGCTACATATAGTATTACACAACCTTGAGTTCAGGTTTCATACTTTGAAATTTGATCTGGATTTTTGAAAAAAATATTTTTGAGCACATTTATTTCCTAATTTGAATATAATTTTAATCCTCTCTTGTTTATCTGTCTTGCTTGTAGAGGTTGTTCCCAGGTCGGGATTGTCCGAGCTCTCTGTGAGGCCGGAATCCCTGTCGATCTCATCGGGGGGACCTCCATCGGTTCCCTGTTGGGGGCACTATATGCCGAAGATCGGAGCCATAGCCGCATGAGGATAAGGGCCCGAGAATGGGCAATGGTAAGATTTTTCCATTTCTTTGGCGGCATTTACCTCAAAATACGCCCGATAGTATTATTTACTACTTCTCAAATGATAAACTAATACAGTATCTGTATAATGTTAGTTTTCTGTTGCTGTTAGTACTGTTATTACTTTGTCTTCCGGAACTTGGGTCATGCTGTTTGACCTGCAGTGTTTAGGCATTTTTCCTTGATCTCATACTTGACATCTTGTCTATGGGGATGCATGCAAAAACATGTTCTCTTTGTGTAGGAATACAGTATCGTGTGAGAAGAAAGCTAACATAAGCACATGCAAATAAAACATATCTAGAGAACTTCAAATTCTGAATTCATAACAACTTTGCATTAAATAGTTCTCTAAAGGAGCAAGTCTCTTCCATCTTGTTGTTCAGTACAGACAGGCCATGCCAAGGCTACATCGCTTTTAATGCTTCCTTCTGCTTCAATTAAGTTGCAATGCTAGTGACTGGGTTAAGGCCTGCATTGCCTTGAAATATCAGTCAACCGCACACCACTTTCTTGTCTTCTGTTTTTCCTCAATGGATAACAGGGTCCTCTTCATTTCATTCGCACCAATAGGTTTTAATAAATAACTTTGTTGTCAAATGGTAGTCCAGAGTTGTTGTAGTTGTTGTGGCAGTCTCCAATGGGAATTAATGGGAGCCCAAAAGAAAATAACAGGTACAGGATAAACGACAAAATAAATAACTGATGGAATGTTTGTATACATGTAATGAAATAATTCTAAGAAACTCTATAGTAATTAAAATGAGGAGAGAAATCCCATTAACAATTTACTTTACAATAAATAAATGTTTGTTGTTTGAAAGAAAGAAAGCGAAACTAATTTTTCAGTTTTCTCTGCAGGAAATGACTTCGGTTTTCAAGAAGGTTTTAGATTTAACATATCCAGTCACCTCCATGTTCTCTGGCGCAGCCTTCAACTCCAGCATCAGCAATGTATTCAAGAGCAAACAAATTGAGGTGAGAAGAGGTGGTTTGAATTCCACTGACAATGACAAAAAATTGCATTTCGGTGAATAGACAATGATGACCTTTAACTCTACCTTGTTTCTGTTTGCGCATGCAGGACCTCTGGATACCATATTTCAATATAACAGCTGACATTAGTGCCTCTGCAATGAGAGTGCACACTGATGGTAGGTGCCTATTTTTATAACAGTTTTCGTAATACTGTGTAGTTTTTGCAATGGCATTGTCGCTCACCTCCTATTCCACGTCGGGGCCATTTGATGAACATAACATTTAAGTTAATGGGCAGTTTGAAATAGCTTTAGATGGCTGAATTTTTAACCGATTATTGAAACAGGCTCTGTTTAACATTGTTTTTAAAACCCATGTAGAATAATTCACATTGATGGTTGTTCTAAACTAATCCGTTTGTAAATCTGTGGTAAATTCAGCGAGTTAATTCTATTTTAGTGATGAAAATCAATACATTACAAAAGAGCCCGCCAGAGAAATCCCCAGACGCAAGATGATAGCTAGTTTCTTACATAACTGACTCAGCCTTTAGATGTCTAGCCTTATTCATAGGGATTTCCCCCTGTCCGATCCTGTGATTGGTAATCGGGCTCAATCATGATCACGTTATTTTTAAATCAGAATCTAGTTAAAAAAAAACTGTTTATTAAATGGACTTTTTTTTCTTTGAAGTATTAAGTTATTGGCTGACACTGACAGCAATAGATATCCCAACCATTTTGACTGGGAGTGAATGTCAGTGAATCATGATCACTCAATGCCAGAACATCCCAGTTTAAATAAATGTAATGCTTATTGCTGTCAGTTGTAGTGAATGAGCTAAAGGCTACTTGCAACAATAGTAGTTACAATAATAGGTATGCTTGCAATCCAATCACGTGATAGGAATTTGGGCCTGACTATGTCATTGTAAGAAGATGGGAATTGGGTGAGATGGATTGTGTTTTTAAGATTTTTTTTTTTAGCAAAGGGCTCCAAAGCAAAAGAATTATTATTGGCGGCTACACAAATCTTGGCAGAAACCTTGTCAGACGTCATCAAATAACAGAGGATTAGTAGTTTATGTCCACAAGTAATCCATCTCATTTATATATAAATATATATACATATATACATCTCTATAATATACCCCAACAAATTTAATTTCAGTACTAGCCCTTGTCCCCCAAGTAAACTCAACAAGAAAAAACAAACAAACAACCAGAAAGAGTCCAATTTTTTTTAAACGTCCCGCCCCAAGGTGGTTTTAAATGGGACAATGGCAAGGGCCTCAAATTCAACTCATCCTGGGGGCTCTTGGAACAAGAACAAAGTGAGCGAGAATTAAAGAGTTCCATCTGGACAGTCTAAAAATAAAGTGTTTCTAATTGAGTCATAAAGGCCACACGACTCAAAATGTCAGGTCCACATAGTATATGGACCCCAGGCTTCTATGAAATTGTTTCCTTTTAAATAGCAAAACAAGTCACTTGTCCTTTAAAGTGGTTCAGTATGCGGCCTCTGAAGAATTTCATAAATTTCCTGAATGCGGGATGAATAAAGTTATCTAATCTAATAAAATTATAACAAAACATTCATGCATTCATTTTCTGAACCGGTAGCGGAGGGTACTCGAGCCAATCCTAGCTAACTGGGCACCAGATGGGCGACACCCTGAATCGGTGGCCAGCCAATCACAGGGCACAAGGAGAAGAAACAACTGTTCATGCTCACACTCGTACCTAGGGGCAATTTTTTTGAGTTCAACCAGCCTACCCTAGATGTTTTGAGGATCTGGGAGGAGGAAACTAGAAAATACCCAGAGAAAACCCACACAAGCCCATAGAACCTGCTAATTCCCACACTGGGGATGGACCTCGTATGAACTATTCACGCTCACATTCATATTTAGGGACAATTTATTGTGTTCATTCGCCATGACAACAAAACAATTCCCATCATTTTATGAAGTATTATTGAAGTTTCAATCAGAGATCCTTATGGAACTTAGCATAGAATACTTATTTTCATGTTGTACATCTTACAATGTTGTCTTTGTAAGGTTCTTTATGGAGGTATGTCCGTGCCAGCATGTCCCTCTCTGGGTATCTTCCCCCTCTCTGTGACCCAAAAGACGGACATCTCCTAATGGACGGAGGCTACATTAACAACCTACCAGGTTTGGACTTCCCTTGTATTTCAAATTTTCCTGAGATTTTGTCAATTTTCAACTCTTTTTAATTCATTTTTGTCACCGCCAGCTGATGTGGCGCGCTCAATGGGAGCCAAAGTGGTTATAGCAATTGATGTGGGCAGTCGTGATGAAACCAACCTCACTAATTATGGAGACTCTCTATCAGGCTGGTGGCTGCTATGGAAACGCCTCAATCCCCTGGCAGAGAAAGTCAAGGTAATGGCGTCATTAGAAAATAAAAGGCTAAATACAGAAAGTTGGACCTTTTGCGGGGTTTTATGGGTCATTAAATACAGTTTTAATGGGAAGACGGTTTCCTTAAGGGGTTTTCCTCACTGGTGTGTTTACTCAGGTTTTGAACATGGCTGAGATTCAGACCCGGTTGGCTTATGTGTGCTGCGTACGACACCTGGAGTCTGTGAAGAATAGCGACTACTGCGAGTATATCCGACCTCCCATCGACCGTTACGGGACGCTGGAGTTTGGGAAGTTTGATGAAATTGCGGTATGTTTCTATGCACTTTAATGTCCTGTGGTTTGTTGATTCGTTTCTTTTGGTTTGGAAAAATCTTATCTCGTCTGTGCCATCTTAGGAGGTAGGATACCAGCATGGCAAGACGGTGTTCGATGTGTGGCGTCGTAGTGGAGTGGTGGAGAAAATGTTGAAAGACAGACACCAGGAAGAGTTTCACAACACGCAATGCAAGAATAATGTGAGTTCCCACTTGGTCACTCGAACTTCTTTCTGTGTCTATATAACAATCACGGCCGGATTTTTAGTGCCGTGCTTTAATACTGAATTCCGGCATGACAAAGCAGGCCTGACATTTTGATGAAGCGTTCCATCAATAATTGGCTTTTTTCCATCATTCTCAGACCAACTGTAATCAGCTTTTATGCTGCACTGTTTTTGCGCCAAAAGTGGGTCGCGGCTTTCCATCTTAGGACTCTCAACTGCTTTTCCTTACCCTTACATGACTAATAACAATATTGTTATCTGACCTGCTATCAGAATGTGCTAGAAATTCACTACAATTTGGTACAAATGTCTAGTCGGCCAAGTGTTTTGACTGTTTTTTCGAATGACTCGAGACTAAAAGTAGTCTCTTTTTGCTGGTACTCTGGCAAATGAACAATAATATGCAAATGCAAGGTTAGACTCCATATTCCGTGATGTTGTATATATAAATTGTTGTCTCATTCTTGATCATTATTGATCATATTTTCTTGTTTCATAAAATTCAGCTCTAAAGTAAGGGTCTCAATCTTGTGGCCTGGCAGTATTTTGCAACTCCCTACTTGACATTGAGGTACAGTGCTTGTGCATGTAATTTCCCCCCAAGACTTGCAGAAAAGTTTGCGGACTGCGTTGGTTTTCTCCGGGTACTTCGTAATTACTCTTTGCACAGCACTCGTAACATAGCATAAACAAATATAAATGAACTTGGATTGCGATGCAGACACACTCAAAAATAAATTTAATCTAACCTTACACTAAACTTAATTCTAATTTTGTTTTACATTTTTATACATTTCTCCTCCCGCACTGTTTGCCCCACTTCCACCATGAGTTTTAGATGCAACTTAACGATAGTAGTTTGCTTTTGTATTCCTTTCAAATTATTCCGAAAATGATGCACACAAATGTCCTCACAATAGGATAACACATGACCACTTGCCAACGAGAAGCATTAAACACCCCATTCGCAATGACTAACGGGAAAAAAGTGCTGTCAGAGTCATTACAAAGAGGGAGTTGCGACCAGAGACATTACACGAGGAAGTTGCGGAGACAGAGAGACCGTGCCCATGATGTTCTTATGAGCAGCATCTCACATCTGCTGTCTGCTCGTATTTTAAAATTTGTCTCGTATCTCAAGATAAATATTTGCCCGAAATTTTGCTCCTATCTCGAATTGCTTGTATGTGGGGCCACTCGTATGACAAGGTACTACTGTATACTGTATCTTCTTATGTCTTTCAAACCTGCCATGAACAGAAAGGGAAATGACAGCAGAAACTTGCAAATACTCGAGAATCACAACATAAGAATTGTTTATGTTGTAGAATCCTATTAGTAAGTCTTAAGAAGATTAATTTACTTCCACTTTATAAATACTTAAAATCTGTTTTTGTAATATTTCATGTGGCCCGAACTCACTAGGAATCTATGTCTAATTTCTCCATCCATATTGTCGTTTAGGTGTTGACATGTCCAAATGCTTCCTTCACTGACTTGGCTGAAATTGTGTCCCGGATTGAGCCTGTTAAACCTGCCTTAGTGGATGGTAAATCCAAACACACACACACACATGCTCTTTTTGCCATACCTAAAGTATTCCTTTTTCATTTTAGCATGTTCAACCCCAAGTAGGTGCATCTTACATTGATATTACACATCAGTCCATGCATGCAAGCTAGCTGGTTATCTTTTACATTTAGTTTCTTTTTTCTCAATGCAGAGGTTGAATAAGTCACTTCTTATTTGCAGCTACTAGGCTTACAGAAGACATTGAATTGTATGTTTTGAGGAGGAACGGCCATTGTCAAACACAGACCCTTCCAGCAAAGTTAAAAAAGCAGCAATTTACAGGGAGTCCTCGGGTTTTCATGTGCTCAAACTACAATGTTTGGAGCTCATGATATTTGGGCTTTATCCACCATTAGGTCTCCTACTTAGCTAGTTCATAATGCTTCTGTGTTTGGCGGTATCTTTGCTTTTTCGCCTTCCTTTTTTCACATTCTGGCCCCTTAAAAGAAATCTTACCATTACCATGTAATCTAGAATTAATATAAAAAAAGAACTGAGAAAGGAGAGCGATACCAACTTTGGTAAAAACATCCCTTGTTCAGAGGCTAAAATTAATCCGCCTCATGATAACTCTTCAGTCGTTGTAAAATGCAGTTTTGTGGCCACACGGACCTTGCGTTGCCGACAGTCAAAGTCAATCGGTTCACTTAACCTAAAAAATAAGGATGCTAATGTAACCAATCGGCCTTTACAGATGGTTAACGTTGCAAATGGTAATGTGCTGAGCCATGTTTTTATTGGGCATTCCCTAAATACACCCAACTAATTAGAGGGAGAGGTGGGGGCGTTGCAGAGTTTCTCTTGTTAGCATCAGCTACGGCTCACAATAGCCATGATCCTTGCTTTCTTTTGAAAACCATAACTCTCCATCCACCTCTCAGCAATAATGCTAAGAACTACATATTATTTTTCACACAAAGTATTGTGATGTAAAATTCGTCTAACGTGGAAATTCGACTTGCATAGGAGCAGAACCCGGCTTATAACTCGAGGACTTCCTGTATTCTTATATTTCTATTAAATCTGGTGCTTGTATTTTCGCAACAAATGGCTACGACCTCATGGGTGCTGGACTTTAAAATTTCCACTATATTCACAAATTAAGCATTTGGTAACACTGCAGCACTGTATTCATTTTTCATATTCCAGATTGTTTCTCAGTCTTCTATGCTCTTCCGACCTCTCCATTTGCACTCCCACTTGCATCTGTCTTCTTGGCCACCCCGCCCCTCTCCTCCGATAGTCCCTCAATGTGATCTTTTTTTGTTTCTCCTGTCCTCACCTCCCTCCCCGTCAGAGGAGTCAGACTACCACACTGACTATGACGAGGAGGCAGTGGAGAGCGCACTGTCTGACCTGGAGCTATACAGTCACTATGGAGATCATACTGAAGGGGAGGATACTGCGGACACGGTGCGGGCCTCCGCTTGTACGGGCGGGTGATTTCTTTCGAACACTGCAATCGCTGAATCATGACAGGCACATTTGACAACATATGCTTGAAGTTAAAAAAGGAATGGATGTCAAATTATTATTACTGCGAAAAAGAAAAACGAGGTGAGACCAGACTGGTATTGAAGCAATCACCCTCAATGGCAGCTACTGAGTTAATGCTTAAAAACAAATACGTTTCTAATAAGTTCAAATATTTTTTATTTTACCACATTCTGATGTTTAAAAATTGGTGTGCTCGATCGGGGACATCCCTATCCAAGTTTTTTATTTTTTTATTTTATTTTTTTTAAATTAAATAATAGTAATAATGCATATATAACAGTCATTATTTTATCTTGTTACAAGTAACATAATCTTTTGGACATCAAAACCAATTGAAATGAATTTAATCAGTTAGTTTCAAATAACTCACTTGACATCCATTATGAATTTAATTGTACAATATTGTCTCATTTTGTGTTAACAAACTGTCATAATGAAATTATTGAAATTCTTAGGATGAAGAGCTGGATGAAAGAAGTACTCAGCCTCTAAACGTGGGTGCCAGCCAGGAACATTCACTGAACATCTCAACGGAGCAAGAGGTAGTTTCCAAAGGTCTCATCAAGTGATGAGAGTAATAATAAAAGAAAACTAGACTGCCTTAGGCCTCAAATACACTCCTTCCCTTGCCACATGGAGTAAAAATTACTCTTCATTCAGGTTCAAGTCCAAATAATTTAAAACCACCATAATTTCTTACTTTGAGATGGTTGAACTTTAAATGAGTGAAATCCGTCAACTATTTCCAAATTGGCACAAGGTCTTTTATATAAAGAAGTATTAGGGCCAAATGCCAAAAAAAACCCTGGAGAAAAAGATTAAACATGTTTTAATATAGAAGTAAAAGGTTGTAATACCGCCAGGAAAAAAAAAAGATACATTTACCCTTATCAGAGCAATTACACGATTAATATGAGGATTTCATACAACAGGGAGAAGAAACATAACTTTAAAAAAAACAATTTATATTGTGTTTCAGTCACAGTTACATTTGGAATGCATCGACAACAAGATCAAACTTTTGTTACCACAATGTGTGATTGGACAATACCTCCAGACACATTTAAAGAAACAAAACTAAACGACATGTACATATAAATACCAGAATGAAGTTGATACTACAAATGAAAGAAGAAAAAGACATACAGTATTTGTTTTGTAAATTGACTCCATGATTTAAGTAGAGTAGCGAGGGGAAAAAAGTACAGTGGTGGCAAATACTGTTAAGTTTAGTGCCTCTAGTTTGTATGAGCCTGTCACCCATTAATTTTGTATGGAGCAATTATTTTAGTTGTCTATCCATTTAAATGTTTTGCTGGGGAAACTAAACTGGCTTTAATACACTAATATTTACCTAACTGAGACTATAAGGGGAAATGCCTGATGCTATTGCAAGCCATAATTATGAATTATTTTTTTGCATTGTGATAGTCTTTCTGTAAAAAGGCAACAACCTCAACTTTTCATAATGGACAAAAACAAAATTCAAAAAAAGGAGATTCAAACCATTTCATTGCCTGGAGTTGAAGCTTACTTTCCAATCAACAAAACAGAATGCAAAAATCGAAAAGCGCTCTTAGCTTAACCCTTAAATTGTTTTCGTAGTGTAAGCCCTTACAAATGTTTATTTGAACACTGAAATATAACATGATAGCACATAGTTTAATAGTGCTCACACACATAAACAACTGCCGGAAATATTAATGTTTGACCTACTTGTTTATCTCCCGATGCTTATAAGCTGAGTGCCAATGATTAGTCGATAAGTGTGATTGGCTGGTGATTAATCCAATAGGTACAATTTCTATCTCAACCAAAGTCAACCAGACTAGGCTCCAACTCTCCAAGTGCTATAGGAAATGACTGGATATTACAACTTTTTACTCTTGCTAATAAACTTATCATACGTACTTTTAACCTCATAAAGCTTAAAACGTTATGCTAAAATTTGCCTACTCTTTGCAATATGGCCTTTGTACCCAGCTATTAATCTTCTCAATTGCCTATTTGAAAAGTGAGTATGTGCGTCTATGCACATATGCATTTATGTTTCTTCACCTCAGAATTCACACAGCAAACTCCTTGGTCTGGCATCTTAATGAACAAAATTGTATTCTAAGATTCAGACTTCCTTGATAGGATTTCACCGTACAGCTTTTGCTGTTTAGACAATTTTAACGGCCAATTGCTTTGGATTTACTAGACAGTCTTTGATAGTCCTGCATTGCCTCGACTCGCCATGGGAGATTTATTGTTCCAACCCCCAACCAACAGCACCAGTGAATGTTGAAAGCTAAGAATCTATACAGAAAACATAGAACCTCAGCCTTTATTCAGTAGTAGCTTTTACATTCCAGATATGCACTTCAATGCAAATGTTGATTGATTTGTTTTTGGCTTTTGTAGACTGCACACGACGCGTTGCTCTCTTTTAATAACATTTTCCATTACAATCCTTGAAAATTTAGTTGGATTGCTGCAGAAATTTTCTCTAAGAAATATAGCATTTAATGCTGTTAATGTTCCTGATGACAAGCCATAGACACAAATGGGATTCTAGAAAATTACACTTAGAGAAATTCCATAAAAGGTAAGAGTGGAGAATTCTTTGTTTTGAAGATGAAAAAAATTTGATTCCAGTGAAATCTAGGACTTAACACAACTAACTGTTCTTCAATTGTCCAAAATCATTTCTTCTGTTTAGTGCAATGACATGCATGCATGGTTTTTATCATGGCCATGTTAAATGCCTTAATATTTTTATGTTCAGCATAATCTAAAAAGTCAAAGAATATGATGGTTGTCAGTCACCACTTTGTTATACTTGTGTTAAACACTGCTTACATTTTGTTGAACATTTCTAGTTTTATCATATACTGTGGGGCAAATAAGTATTTAGTCAACCACCAATTGTGCACGTTATCTTACTTGAAAAGATTAGAGAGGCCTGTAATTGTCAACATGGGTAAACCTCAATCACGAGAGACGGAATATGGAACACCGTTCCCCCTCGAAAATCACAGTTTGATTTTTAAAGAATTGATTTGCAAATCGTGGTGGAGAAGAAGTATTTGGTAAATACCAAAAGTTAATGGGTTAGTTATTTTTTCCTTTGAGGCCAAATGTTTTCTCTAACTTTTCACAAGCTTTTTACACACTTGCTGGTATTTTGGCCCATTCCTCCAATCAGATCTTTTCTAAAGCAGTGATGTTTTGGGTTGTCGTTGGTCAACACGGACTTTCAACTTCCTCCACAGACTTTCTATGGGGTTGGGATCTGGAGACTGGCTAGGCCACTCCTGGACCTCTAATGCTGCTTATTCTTTCTTTTTTTTAACTCAAACAATATGATTTGTCATTTGATCATTATGCTTTTTTCCACATTCTATCTCTCCTGGTTCAGGTTTACTCATGTTTTCAATCACAGGCCTCTCTAATCTTTTCAAGTTGGAGAACTTGCACAATTGGTGGTTGACTAAATACATATTTGCCCCACTGTACATGTTAACCACAACTTTTGTGATTGATTATTCTCATTTGACATCATGCCAAAAAGCACTCCTTCAAAAGCAAATCCACTCACTCTAAGGCTTTGGAAGTGACGTGTTTGTTCGATGCCCCGCGTTGCGTGACAACGGTTTAAATTCTGAAATGTGAATTTTAGAAGCCTGCACTGTATACTATACATCTTAAAAAAAATGTGTCATCTTTAGAGACTCCGACTTTTGATGTTCCGCCGTCCAAAACATCCAACTGTTGATATGGTGGAGTCTTAATTGCACCTTGTTCAAATGTAGGATGATTTTTGCTTTTTCAACCATATACGTGTCATAACCACTAGGCTACAACTCAATTATTTGTTTTATTATTTTTGGGGGGTCGAGGGGGGGGGGGTGCTTGGACATAAAATGAACGAGACCAAAACATCAGTTTTTATTTTTACATCCTAACTCTAAAGATACCAAAAATCCTTAGAATTGCGTAAGTTCTTGGTTCCTGTAATGTTATTAAATTCTAACTGATTTATCTGTCTCAAATTTTGCTAATGCTAAATCCTGGCATTCAAACAGAGGTGTGTAGACTTTAATTGAAGCCAAGGGGTTGTTACTCATGGAGTGTTTTGTACGTTTGGGGTGTTTTCAAAAGAACTGACAAAGAAATTGATGTTTTCGGCCACAGTGAATGTTTCACAGCTTATTTGAAACAGTGATGGATGAGACACTGAGGCTACGTGTGGAAGTACGCCAGCAGACTGAAACAAACAGGCAGACTTTAGCTTTTAACTTTAATGGATAAGCACACAAAGTTTACCAGTATGCCTTTCACATTACTTGCTTAATTAGTATTTCTGTTGTATTTTATGTCTTTGAATCAAGTGTTACTGACGAACCACAATTGTGTAGTTTGTATATTTATTACAAATAAATGATTTCATGAAATCAATGACCAGATGGATATTGGCATTTTCAAGGATATTGGAAAAGGACACAGGTTACAAAATTTTGTCTTGATACGATGCCACATTTCCAGCCTATGACTTGGCAAGATTGTCTTCAAACTTGCTTTTGCAGTATTCCTTCATCTGAAGTTATAATAGGGGTGACCTTACTTTGCGATTTTTCGATTATTCGAAGAATTACGGTACACACACACACTGGTACCTCGGCTCTCGACCACAATCCGTTCGAGAAGGCTGTTAGAAATTTGAATTGATTTTTCCTCTTACAGCAGATTTTCCAACATTACAGTCCTTGATGCGAACCAAGGGCCTCCAATCAATTTAATATCTGTACACATTTAACCTGGTCATATTTTGGCTCCAACAGGCTTGCTAGCTTCGGAGTTGTCCGCCCTTTCTTAATGATGTCCATTTTTTTTCTGGAAAAGACCGTCTGGAAAATAGCTTTGTGAACAACTCTGCAACCAAATCCATGTTTTCCTCCGTCAGCCATTGTAGGTGGAATTTGCGATCTCTGTCTGGCTCACTCGCTTTGGTTCGCCTACTAGCCAATCATAGTTGGTGAAAGCTATGATGTATCCCCATGCCTGCGAAATTGCCTTGAAGAGCCTTCAGAACTGATTGTGAAGGCCTTGAAGCAGATTTCTGACACTGGCAACAAATAATGGCTGAAATGTGATTGGTTAAATGCTTCAATATGAAAACACACATCTGGAAGCAGTGAAACCGGAGTACCCGGAGAAAACCCAAACACGGACAGGAAGAACATGAACTCTACAGTGAGGACCAACATGGAATCAAATCCTTGACCCCAGAACTTTGAAGCTGATGCAGTAACCTTTTTGTTCGCCTGACCTCCTTTGGTACATTCTCCCTTAAAGAAAACAACAAAAACACCCAACTTCCACTCACACATACAGGTAACAGTTTTATTCATAAAGAAAACAATGCTACTGCACTGCCATTTTTTGTGGTGTCCCACATTACTTTGATTCTCCAACAATTTGTGTGACCCATTCACTTGTTTAGGCCTACTTGTCTAGGTTTCCTCGATAGCCTGTATAGGCACAAGGGCGGTTGGACAACAGACAGAGCAACATGGACAGAGGACGACAAAGCATACTGAAGGTAGACAAAAGGATATTTGTTTATTTTAAATGTTCTGTTTAACCTTCTATAAATCAGGGTGAAAAGTCACAAGTCCATCCTCTCTCTGAAATCTTTCTCCCTAATCTATCTTGTCCAAACTATGGCTCGCGGGCCACTGTCCAGTTTTTAGTGGCTCAAATCAAATGATTAAAATATTGAATAAGGCTATAACCAATGGAAGGAGGTGTAAAATGAAAGAAAATTAAGACACTTATTGTACTGGTATGTGAACGAAGACCTCATTGGGCACTTATGAAGTTTTATTAGTCTGCTAGATATTCATCAAAGAAGACACTTTATTTTATTATGTGCCCCCCTTTGTTTTTTCAGAAAAAGAGTAACCTTCTGTGGATATTGCTTCAATCCACCACTTCTTTTGATAGTCATGGGGTATTGATCATTTTTTGTGTCCTTTCGTCCCTTCCTGATGCATTACCCCTGAGAGGTTGGGCTCTTGAAATTGCTCATTATAAAAAGGATGAATAATTCTAGTGTTTCTAAGTGAGGGGAAAAAAATACATAATTACTGAAAGGAAAATAAGTTTGTTTGAACATGCCACACGAGTGTCAACTGTACTCAATTTTATAGAGGTTTGAAGATAATTTCTGAAATGTGTAACACGGAGAGGAATTTGAAACTGTTTTGCACCAATGCCATTTTAAGGCTTGGCTGAAACAACTCCTAATGATACGCTTCATCATCCAGTATGATTTGCCCGACTGCATATTTTTGCAGCCAGATGGATAAAGTACCTCACCAAAAATGTCATTAAAAGCTATTGCAGGGTATTCCATACAGCTCTCTCATTCTACAAGGTATAGCATAAAAAATATTTTCCTCACAACATATAGCTCTAATGATCAACCAGCATGTACATGACAAACAGAACCCAGAAACGAGTCTTACGAGCTGGTAAAGATGATTGCTTGAAGAATGTCAGGTTGAAAGGAAAATATGCAGTGTCATTGTGAAGTTAAATGTTTTTGCCACTTTATTTTTTTGGAACATGATTGACTCCAGGAACAAGGTGCTTTGTTTTCAGTAAAGCAAAAGTACAACTAGGTCAACGTTAGGCTATTCATCTCCTTACTTTATGGAGGACAGCCAGTGCTGGCTTTGCTCCATTTATTCAACCAGGGAACGTGTACAACAGTGCAGTCACAAATCCGGTCTCCTCCCAAGCCTCCACTTCCCAGACCATGCAATTTCCTTTTGTGGGAAGAGGGGTTGTGTAAGAACTGGTCTATGTGCCTCCCTTTCCAAAAGCTGTGGATGAACTGAATGGTGGAAATAGAAAAAAAAATTGGGAAGCTTTGTGTGATACCTGAGACCAACTTTGTTTCATTTAACATAATTGAAAATTCTAATTAAAAAAAGTAAATGATAATATTTCAAGATTTTAGAATATAGCAGATGCACTTTTATTTCCTTAATAGTTTTTGAGAATATTCAGGGTCAAAATAAGACCAGGACTTCAGGTACACCGTGTACAACATTTTTCATTTTACAATATTTTCCTCCGTGACCATGAATGTAAAATAGCAACTTATACAATATATGCTTTCAGAATTTATTTGATTAGTCACTAAATTAAAAAAATGGGATTTTTATTAGATGGAAATCGTCTTCTAAAATATGTAGGCACATATACTCCAAGCACAAACGTTAACGACTTCTGTAAGAATATTGATGCTGCTTACAGGACAGCAATTTAAAAGCCTTGATAAACTTATAGAAAGCAGGTGTAGTTGTAAATGACTACTGCTACATCCCCTGGTGGAGTCCTTCCCTTTAAATAAGATTTCCACTATGCATAGGCAAACCGTCACAAATTTTAATTGTTTTAGCACAATCTGTCTGTGAGTCCTGATAATTGTTTTTTGAATAGTCTTTGTGGCAACTGATGGTGAAGTAGTGTTTCATTTGCTTGACCTTGGTGCAGGCAGCATGAGACCGATTCCTTCTCAGTGGTGTGATTGTTATTCCGTATGTCTCTGTGTGGGTCCTATGATTGACTGGTGACCAGTTTGGGGTGTAGTCCCCCTTTTACCCAAAGTCAGCTGGGATAGGCTCCAACACTCTGCGACACTGACGGGGATAAGCGGCGTTGAAAATGGATGGTTGGAATATTCATTGACAAGATTCAATGATTTAATTAGTGTGTAAAAATTGTGACAGTAGGATTTTAAACCAGGGCGTCTCATTTTTTATTAATGTATTGTGGTATTGCACAGTTTGTGGACGATTCAGCAAAGGACAAACATTATAAATGGATGTGGTACCTGTCTGACAAAATCTGTTGAATCTAACGGAGGGCTTCTCCATTTTGGCCTAACACTCTCTTATTTGATACCTTAACTTGGTTACTTGTTACATCCACTTTTCTTTGTCATTTACATTCATTCTGTTACCTTCTTTCCACCAAGCTCTCAGTTGGCTGACTCAACTTGCTTGCCATTGGAGCACCTGGGAGAGAAGGCAAGGACGATGAAGTGAGGAGAAGAAAATTGTAAAGAACGAGGTCTGCTGCAGTAACAAGGTGAGTCAAGGTGGGGATAGACATGGATGTCACGTAGTAGAAAAGCCTTCTCTCTCACGCACACACCCCCGTGTTGAAGTAAGAGCTGATGCGAATGTCGTTAGTCTCGGAGGTGATTCCGAACCTGTAATGAGATTCCGTGGCTGCCCTGTTAGTAAGAGTTATGTCACCACTAACAGGTGCTAAATTCGCTTACGCTGCAGTCAGCATACATACATGACCACTTACTATATATTAGGGGTGTAAATCATCAATTCCATCGCAATATGTTATCAATTCTTTGAATAATTATATTTTTACTGGTTTCTTGTTTACCTCGATCCGATTTAAATCTGCTTATTTTACCATGTGTTGTACACTTTTAACATTACATTTCAATTAAATCAATAAAAAATACAGCTGAATTTTAATGTAGATTTGGTAGAGAAGTTTGCTTTTGCTAAGTGTCTTTCTAGTTAGACTCGTTAGTATCTTTTAACCCTGCCAATTTTTGCCGTGTCTTATCCTGCCATTATGATTGGATTAAGTAAAGAGTAGAGTATGAAATGGATTACAATATTCCGCAAGGTAGAGTAAAATACAGTAAATTTAACAAAATAAATACAGAGGTATTTCATCCATCAATCTCCAATAACGCCAGAAGCTGTCAGTGTGAATTAAGAGTTTCTGCCACCACATAAGCACCCCCTGGAAACATGCTTGTTTGACCTTAAAAACATAGGATCTATTTTGAAGTGCAGATCTCGCTTTTACCCGGGAGTGTCTGCATTACAGAGGAGTCTGTAATAACTGCCTCCATGGCCATCTAATGCTTCACTATCAGCAATCATACACAGACAGAGGGCTTTTGGTTGCAACTAAAGTGCACACAAGTGAGGACATGGTAAAATGAAAGTGCATGAGTGGCCAACCATGCCTTATGAAGGAACATATTGCATTATAATCAAAGAAAAAACAGAGGCATATCGCAGGTTTGTTGACTTTCAGGACAGTTTTCCATCCATTGGTTTTTCTTTCTTCTCTATTCACAAGTGATTTACAGTGTTTACAATGAAGAAACACAACTTGTATGGACAGTGAAACTAGGCAGTCTATTGCTAAATGCCACTTGAAAAACAAAATACATCTCATATACTCTGAGACCATGTGGCCACATATCAACCACTGGGACCAGCACCCTATAAACTGTCAGTTCTTGGTCTACTGTGTCAGCCATGGATTGATGAAACAATCAAACTGTTGGGTTTATTCTGTTTTATTATTATAATAGTTATATTAATTCATTTCTTTATTAAATCAATCTCTTTCTTTTCTTTGTATTAATTCATTACTTTGTTAAATCATTCTCTTTCTGTTTTTCAAAAGTCTTGAGGTCACACCAAGTCATCTTTAACCTAGACAGCCTGTTCCAGGATGGTTATACAAAGAATCCACCCAATCTGGGTCCTTGAGATTTGGTGGGCCCTTGGTGACGAGGACAGGGCTATTCGGACAATAACAAGAATATTGTTATCGTTATGTAACCGTACACTTCGGGTTTTTCTGTATGTAACGATTATATGATTATGATTATATTATATGATTCTTAGGTCAAGGAGGTTGTATAATTACTCTAATCTAAATGTTGTTAGGTCTAGTCCCTGTTTTTGTTATTAGTAAAATACTTTGATTGTTATTGTAGTCCCAGATGTTGTTTTTACTCATACGTGATGGAATGATCAACAACTCTGTAACTTGTGACCATAAGAATGGGACGAAAACGTCTATTCGAGGAGACGTTCGGAAGTTGTAAGGTGACACTTGCTGACTCTCCCCTTCGGAGGCTATCTGTTGTATCCATTTCTATTTAATTAAATGTCAATAATTGAATAAGATGTCTTCCTGCAGTTATTGATAATTACGGACGAAGGTAATTATTAATGAACCTGACACAAACACACCTGGATCACACAAGAGGCAGCAACTAGGAGATACACCAGGGGCAGGGGAACTCAATGGGTAATCATAGGGACAGGTCACACAGGGGAAAAACAGAAAAACCAATCCCTAACACACTGGGATCTTAGGAAAAGTCAGTGTATATTGACAGCTCTTGATGTTGGGGTGTGATAAAGGGAGAGAATACTTTTAACATATGCATAGAAGCAATATTTGTGGAACACAGAATGTTATTTTCTAATGTGTAGTAGTGGAGAAAAGCCTGAACAGAAAAAGTGGGAGTAGTACGGACAATTTTAAATCTTTAACCTGAATAATGAAGTATCCGCTCTCAGAATATTTTTATTTGTATTCAAATCTGAGATCTTTCACATTAAACTAATTCACACTGACTTGCGTCAGTCCATGAATGGAAATTTTAAAATGAATGAAAAATATGTAGAAAATGGAAGAGCGAAAGCTATGAGAGAATATCCGATTGATAATAGCTGTAAAGCTCACTATCAAGGTTAAGTCTGTTCCTAGTCATCTTCCCGGCACGTACGCCCTAAATTAGGACCTTTTATTTTCCCCACATGAACAGTGGGATTCCAAGGCTCATTTATCGCAGCCACTTGAATGTCACCTGAATGGTAGTGGGCGGACTGTGACTGTGGGGATTCCCGTTAACCAGGCGGAATGGCAATTACCATCCAGGCCATTTTTGGCAAGCACAGAGGAGAGAGAATGATTGAAAAAGATGAGTCACCGTTAAGAGTCGGAATTCAGGTTAGCTGTCTATGATGATTAAATACTGAGAGATGTGTTCCAATCTATAGGGGAAAAGTTAGTGTGAATAAGGCATTTTAGATGTGCTGTGAATGAACTCCAATTATATCCTTTTATCTTAATGTGTTCAATTTCCCCCAAGCATGAGCTATATACACCTATGTTGAATACATTATTAATTGGAATGGTGTTGTTTTTGAAAGTCATTTTACGTTAGTATTTTATTTTGGGGCAGCATGGTTGCTGAGTGATTAGAGAGTCGTCCTTACAGTTCTGGGGTTGAGGGTTCAATCCCAAGTGGGTCCTCCCTGTGTGGCATGGTCTCCCCATGCTGGGTTTTTTTCCTAACACTCTTCAACATCCTACATGCTTGGTAGGCTGGTTGAATACTCCGAATTGCCCCTAGGTATGAGTGTGAGCGTGAATGGTTGTCCCTTGTCTCCTTGTGCCCTGCGATTGGCTGGCCTTGTAAGGATAATTGATTTGGAAAACGAATGAATGGATATTATTGGTATTTAAAACGTTTCTACCGTTTCTACTCTCTTACTTTAACAGTAATGATTGCAATACCACTTTTTGTGTTTTTAAAAAAAATTTTAGTCCAGTTTCTTTTTCATGCTGTTAAGTTATGACCGCCATTAAAATATATGGATGACCAAGCAGAGGGGTTGTTACTGCTTTTATTTTAGTAAGCATCTACTTCCCGTC
>NC_135524.1:8342500-8407500 GCF_051989575.1 Stigmatopora nigra | reverse complement strand
AAAAAGCTTAAAAGACAGACATGGCTTTTCCCCTTTGCACATATAACAATGAAATGGCTATAAAAAAAAGAACGTTAAATCCTTGAAAAGTGGATCTTGGAAGAACAAAGTTGTAGCTATAGATTAGATTCTGGCCGCAGTTTGACTCTCTGCTGCACAGATCAATGTAATTATTTTCTATAAAGGGGGGATTTTGTAAGCATATCAAGCAATCAAATCATACGCCATCTGCCATAATGATACATAACACACTAAAGCTCCAGGTCCACATATTGCATGGTTTCCTTTAGGGAATGCCACTACTTGTGTCCATCACATGCCACCTTCAAAAGCCCCCTCCCCTCACTGATCCTGCTGCTGCTGATGCTGTGATGATCTCTCTCTTTCTCAGTCTCTGTTGGTGCACCTCTACGTCAATGAGGCTGAGCAAAGAGCGAGGAAGAATCCACGCGTGTATTTCCACGCGGAGACTTGCGCACGTGCTCCCTTTCTATTTTTTGCTTGCGGATTTCCTCTTTGTCGCAGTCCTCTATTCAGCCGCAATACCGAGAGTGTGTTTTGTTGTGTTTCTAAGTAGTGGGCATGATCTGTTTTCCCTCTGCGTCGTTTCCATGCCAGCATGGGAACTGCCGTGTCCAAAAGGAGGAATTTGAGAAACGACGCGATATCATCCGTGGCCACAAAAGTTAGGTGAGTCAAAGCTGGCTCGGCTTAATTTCCTTTAATGTGTGTGTGTATGTTGGAAGTGAAGTTTATCTTCTGATGAGCTGACATGTCTGAGCTTGTCCCGTCTGAAATGACGCACTGAATTCCTACGTGTCGGGAGTCCAATGCAGGACCGTCGTGGGCTAGAGTCCCCTTGTGTTTGTGAATGAAGCGTTACTGTGTCATGAAGTGCTCATAAATAGTGATGTAAGGCTCAGCGCTGCAAAACAGCATGACTTTACAATTTTTCATCTTGGTGGGAGGGATGTGCACTTTATATAAAAAGCATCACAATCAGTAGTGAATCAATAAATGAAGTCAGGTGCAGTTTAAACAAAAAAGCATCACTATCAGTGAATCAATTAATGAAGTCATTGACTATCAGACTTTGGCAGGAGTTCATACAGATTAGTCTGGGGAGTCCATATGAGTTAATGTGAATGTTCTG
This sequence comes from Stigmatopora nigra, assembly GCF_051989575.1. Classification (NCBI taxonomy): domain Eukaryota; kingdom Metazoa; phylum Chordata; class Actinopteri; order Syngnathiformes; family Syngnathidae; genus Stigmatopora; species Stigmatopora nigra. Next base: position 8,406,347 of record NC_135524.1, on the reverse strand, counting down.
TGTGGAAACACACATCAAATATAGAGGGAGGATCCCTCTTCCCTGGTGTGTTGTGATTCCAATTCTATCAATGAATGACCTTGACTCCGCATCACACATGTGGGCCGATTTTGTGTTACGTCATCCACCTCCCTCTCCTTCCTCCCTTTTTTTCTCCATCGTATTTTAACCTCGCTCATCCTTGTTTGCATGCAGGGCTGCGTTTGTATGTATGCCACCTTGAGAAGAGATGTGCTTCTCATACAAATTGGCCAGTTAGGAAGGTGGTTGGGGAAACGGGGTGTTTCTATTCCGCCGCTGGACCTGTTTAACCCATTGAGTAACAGAGTAGGTTGTATTATAACTCCTATATGAATGTATCTATTCCTATTTTACAGACCCTCCCCCCGAAACGTGATATCTGCTCACTGCTCGTATAGTATGATGTGTACCTAAAACATCGCAAAACCCAAATAATCATTTTTTTTCCATCCCATTTACTCCTCAAACTTGCTGTCTGTCGCAGTACCATAATGAAACTCAGAGCGGCACCCAGGGCCCACGAGGCATTAAGGCGGACAGAACATTTGGGTTACATAAAATATTCTCTTATTTTTGTTTGGAACAGAAAATTGGTGAGAAAGGACTGGTTTAGTATAACGCCTGTGAGCAAAGCATAACCTATTTTCTTGGCTTGGTCAAGTTTGATTTGCGGCTTTAAAAGACGTAGCCTGTGAGGTTGTGTTAGGCATCTGTGATCGGGACAGTATTTGACTTGGAAGCTCAAGCTAAAGGGAGTTTTTTGGTGTCTCTGGATGAGCTGTGGTTAAAAAAAAGCTTTTTTTTTGGTTTACTGCCGTAGTTGAAGAAAAAACTGCCAGAAAATTCGACAAGGGATGTGGCTTTCCTTTTCAACATACAAGGTTGTTTCTCTATTAGAGTCTGGCAGCTGGGCGAGTTTCAGGATTCTTCCTAATTAGTCATTTGGCTACAGATCAAAGCACGAACATTGTTTTTTTGGGGTCCTTAGACAAGACGTTGAACCAGAAATTTCTCCCAGTGGCTCTAGCAGTGCCCTTCATGGTGTTAGCTCTGTTTGGTGTATGAATGTGCATGAAAGGGGGAACGTGAGCCTCTGCAAAGCAGTTTTTGCACTCTGGTCTATGTTAAGCGCTATCTAAGTGCTCTTCATTTACGAGAAGTCGAGTTGTTGTACTTTGTCGGTCGGTACGGGGTGAGCACTTGAATGTTATGCTTAGACCTTCAATCAAAGAGGATTAAGTAGTCTGAGTAAGGATTTTTGGAATATGCAAAGACTCCAGCATAACCAAAAGTCATTTTAGGATAGATTTGGGTAGGCAAGGCCAGTAGTTTTCTTTAAAAAGAAACCAACTGTTTATCTCTTTGTCTACATTCATGAATTGGACAAATGAAAACGTTGGTAAGCTGTTGTATCTTTAGACTTTTTGTAAAGTGTAAAGAAGAAGCATGATTTAGTTATGTCATCTGCATCTGTTTTCAGCATTTATATGAAATATGACAACACTTTTTTAAGGTTTTCAGTCTACCAAAAAATTCCTAAGTCCATTTTGAGTAAAATGTTTACATGTGTATATTGAAGATAACAGTTTCTTTTCTTGTAGCATATATTTGCATGGCTACTTGTTGCTTTGCAGAATTTATAGAGTTTAATCTCAATGGCTCCAATGACGTAATTTGTATACGAGACATTGTCATTTTCTGGACAGAAAAATGTATTATTACTGGTAGGAATTTTAATTGAATCTACTCTGGCATTGCAACGTCATTTATAGGTAGGCCTGCATTTCCAAAAAAAAACCTTTATTTTTACCCATTGAAGTTAGTAACTTTTTATAACTGTACCAACTGACAATGACAATCCAATGGCAAGAAAGCAAATAACCAATTTACATTAAATAACCACACAGCAAATAACAAATTTACATCAAATAACCACATAACTTTAGCTTCAGTACAAATGGTGGAGAATGACAATATTCACAGGCAGATATTCCTTATCCTTTTTTTAGAACCAACGAATATAGTCTCATGTTTTTACAAAGTAGAGTACTATTATTCATTCATTCATTTTCTGAACCGCTTAACCTCACAAGGGTCACGGAGGGGTGCTTGAACCTATCCCAGCCGTCTTCTGGCACCTGGTGATGGACACCCTCGATTGGTGTCCAGCCAATCATAGGGCATTAATACTATTACTATACTATTTTGGGTTTTTTTTTCTAATGAAATTCATAGATACATTCCATTTCTATACGAAATTTAATTTTACATATTAGTGTTTTGTAGTACAACCCCTGTCTTGACATAGAATTAACTCAGGGGTGGCCAAACCAGTCCTCAAAGGCTGCCGTGGGTGCAGGTTTTTGTTTCAACTGATCCAACACAGGCATTTTGACCAATGAGATTTTTGGAGAAAACAAGAAGCACCTGACTGTAATCCACTGATTGCACTTATAGGACACCAGATTGTCGAAATGGTGTTCTCTTAATGGCTTGGAATGAAAACCTGGACCCACTGCGGCCCTTTGTGGAATAGTTTGGCCACCCCTAATTTAACTGGTATCTGGAGGGACCACTGCACTATATAGAAGTTATATAGCATAGTTTGACAAATTCAAGGACACAACTTTTGTTCCCTATCAAATAGCCTGTTCCTAATTAAAGAATCTCATGCCATAAAAACCTCCTTTAAAGTATTCAGGCATGCAGCCCTTTTTAATTTTTGTACCTTATTAGTGCGATAAACCTTGGCTCCAGCTGATGGGAAATGCAATTCAATCACATTCAATATTTATTAGCTACCCACCAGCACATGACCCCATGAATGTAGAGGCTGGCATGCCAAAGTGCTTTTCGTCATATTTTAACACCACCGGGACGACCGCACACTCCTTTCCTCACTACATTCTTTTTAAAGGACAGACTCAAACTAAATTTGTATAGCAGTGTATTCTACACTGGTCTGGAATAAAGAGATTATTTGCCTTGTTCATGCACAACTCATGTTTGCTTATGTTGAAAACCATGATATTTAAAGTAATGTTTAGAGCAGGTGTGGCGAAGTCCGGTCCTCGAAAGCCCATATCCAGTTTGTTTTCCATGTCTCCCTCCACCGACACATCTGAATCAAATAATCGGGATCGGTATGAAGCTTCTGGACAGCTTGCTGATGAGTTGATCATTTGATTCAGGTGTGGTAGAGGAGAGAGATATGGAAAACAGACTGGCAAAGATGTCTTCATGCTTCTAGATGGGAACAAAACAGGTCAGTCGCTCGCCTCCAGCAGCTTATGAGACACGATAAGCCATGGAGAGCCTTCAATTGAGGCTTTCCAGTGCTGTCACATGGACTGCAAAAGCTTTGATGGCGCTCTCCTCAGCGCAGAGGAGGGAGGAAGCCTGACGCAGTCACGCCCAGAGCACGCCAGACAAGAGGTCAGCGCTGCAAGAGCGTGACTGATGAAAGGCTCCTTCACAAAGATGCAAATGAGCCTCAGTGTATCCACGATGGCCGACAGGTATGATTTATTTTGTTACGAGCCAGTCTACTCTAGTTACATAATCACCCCCTCCCGCAAAGAGACGATAATTAGATACTTTGACGCAAGCTGATTTTTACATCAATATGGGTGATTATATTTTTTGATTACTTATTCTTCGTATTGTCATGACTTGAGGACATTATTCTTTACGTCTGTCTTCCTATTGTTTGTAGAGCGACTGCAAATATAGCACTATAAAACATGCTGAATGATTCACTGACTTTTAATCTGTAGAGTGAAGTTTTATTCAAAATATTTGAAGGCAAGTTGAGCTTTTCCATCAGTTTTCTAGCTTTTAGCCCCAATACTTCTAACCTTAACCACTTGATGGTGTAGGGGTTCACTAGCCTGATTACATGTGGGCAGGCACACGCTCAATGGTGGCGGTATGATTGTGAGAGCATATGGTTGTCTGTCTCTTTGTGCCCTATGGCTGACTGGCGACCGGTCTAGGCCATATTCTGCCTTTTGCCCAAATTCAGCTGGGATAGGCTTACTGACAACGCAGCTAGGTTTTGGGTGCAACTTGAATCGTTCAATGTGAATAAAGAACCATTCATATACAGCAATACCTTGACTTACGAGAGGCCAAACCAACGAGAAATTTGAGATATGAGAAGAATTCCGAGATACGAGAAAAATTTGACATACGAGCATACGAACTGGCCGCTAGGTGGTGCTTTTTAAGATGTGCAGTGCTATTCATGATGAGAGCGAAGGGCTTCTTTCAATATGGATAAAGGAAAAGAAACTTCAAGAAAATTATTGGTGACAATGCAATTTTTTTATTATTGGCCTATTTGGATTTAAACAGGAATTATCTGGGTTCAAAACCACCCTTAAAAAAACGAATAGTCGTAGTTGTTTAGTCAATTCTCCTATCAGTCATCAAGTGTTGCTAAGATTTTAATCAGCTTCCACAGTGAGCGCTTTGGTTACAATTACACAATGTGGCTGAAAAAACAGACCACATAGTAGGCTTTTCAATAGGTTCTTGCATCTAAGCTGCACGTATTGGTTGGAAACCTAAGTGAATTAGTCCATCTGGGAGGATGAGGAGATTCAATCAAAAAGCGCCGAGAACAAGTCATCAGTTGGCTTGGCAGCCCATTGTTTACAGCGGCCAGACGCCTGGAGGGACATTAGGCCTAATGGTATTCAAACCATTGGGAACGCTGCCAGGAAGTTTTTTTAACCACTAGACTCCTGTCCTCTCAAGATATATGGTCGCTGTGTTAAATGGCACTGCGAATAGCCAGGAGACAATCAGATGTGAGTCGATAATAAGATGACTTAGTGCCCGTGGTGGCGTCATTCATCACAAATGTCCTTCTGTCTTTCTACCTGTCGATGTATATGATTAGCTGAGAAGCCCCCATGTAGTCCATTTGGATCAAGTACAGTACGTGTTTCTTTGTAGTTTATGGCATTCAATTTTACAACAGATGTGAAGACAGAAGGAGCGACATTTTGTTGTGTTATAAGAAGTGTGCCACAAAAATTATATTGAAGGCGGCACACGTAAATTAAAAAGCCTTCAGCAAGAATGGCTGCTCTGTGTTGAAAAATCCATATCAGCTCGTCTCTTACAATTGATAAATAAAAACAAAACATGGCATATAAGGTTCAGACTGGGAATAAAAAACCTTGGTCGTTCAATTGTATGTTGTTTGTATATTTTTCTAACTATTTTTTTAGTAATTCAAGATGCATATATCTACATTAGTAGGTGGATATTAAATAAAAATAACTTAAAATGATAAATATAGACATTAGAATAGTACAATGGTAGTTGTGAAATTAATTTGTACCAGAAGTGGTTTTGTAACTTGGATTGTTCGTTTTTAGAGATGCATCTTACATGTAAACCAACCATTCGAAGATCCCCATTACTGCCCCTGAAATGATATATATGGTACATAAATTTTGTCGGCAATATATGTAAAATGCAAAAGAAGCGGGAAAAAAGTAGAATTGTTTTAGCTTTTAAATTGAATAATAAATGCAAAGACATTTTTCCACTGGTATGGACGGGCCGGTGCACTGTAGAGGGTGGAGGTTTAGTAGCTGAGTAAACACGCACATAAACACACAACTTACAAATAATTTAAAATTTAATAATTAGGATTATTGTGACAAAATTGCAATATTATAACATTAAATGAATATTAGAAAAATAGTTTTGATGTTAGGAAATGAAAATCATGAAGTAATGGCTGAATGTCTTATTATAAAAAGTCAGTCATACTCATGATAACAAAGGTTTTTACTATTCCTAGATTAAATTCATAAAGACATTTACAATTTACAACATACAGTTGACAGCATAAAATTATAGGCCACGTTTTCTACTATTGTATGCAATCACTCCATTGCTTACAACTAATACTTTCCATTTGGAGTTCTCTGAATTCATTTCATTCCAAATTGACTGTAGTATACTTGGTTCTATTTCTCATTACCAACAAACCAAAGAATAATTTGTTATGATGGACGGATTGAGAAGTTCCTTTCTCAGTCTGTTTCATTCTCAATTTCCGGGCACATAATACATGATGGTGTCGAGTGTTTTGCACCCTTGTTTGCTGTTTACAATAAACCGAGCCTCTGAATAAAACAACACGAGAATGGCGCTTCAGAGGAACACCTGCTGATTAGTGCGGCTACCTATTAATCATGAAAGGCTTTGGAGAAGAGCCACTTATATATTACCAAACACTTGAATTATGTTTCTCCTCAAAGTTATTCTCCATAACCTGAGAACCAGGTATGTTAGTTTTGACCAAGACCTCTTGTGTAGTTCTGGGCTGATTCCTCACCTTTTTTAGGATCTTTGAGACACCACGAGGTGATATCTTGCGTGGAGCTTCACACCAATTGAGAATGACTGTCAAGTTTAGCTTCTTCCATTTTTTAATGATTGCTCCAACAGTGGATCTTTTTTCACCAAACTGCTTGGTAGTCCCATTGGAATATATGTCAGATTTTGGAAGCGTAACTTTTATCTGATCTGAAACCAAGAACAATATATACAATACAACAACATAAAAGTCAAGTGTTGCTGAGATTTTAATCCAAACTATGAAAAAAGTGGGATTTATCGTCTGTAAAATATGGTAGTTTTGCTAATCCATAGAATTTGGGTCATTTGGATCGTGAAATGTAAATGCAGACATTTCAAGCATTTTCTTCGAGTGTTTAATTACTATTCTGGAGGGAGTGAAACATCTTTAACTTCTCTTCCAGTCCCTGTAGCAAAACTTTTAATGTGTCTAAATGGATTCATTTTGACTTATTGTAGGCGTTCACTGTTGGTTCATATTTGAGCTTGATTTATTTAACCATGTAAAGCGTCTTTGTTCAATCACATTGTCCCTTGTGGAAGATGGAGGAGAAAGAAAGAGAGTGAGAGAAAAGATAACCAGGAGATTAAAGGACAGAACCCGTCAAATATGAATTTGCATTATGTTTGTGAGAGAAGGGATGGTTGACAACCTCATAGAATTGTTATAATAATTCTGAGGTAAAAGGGCGTTTCCATCTTTACATTTATTTTGGGTGGGGGGGGGGTATTTTGGCTTTTCAGCAGACTTATTAGTCACTCCGTACTTGCTGATCCAAGTTATTGCTCATTAGTCCTTTGCAAACAAATGGTCCGCTAAGGATGAGTAATCCTGGAAAGGCACTAAATACAAATCAACAGTTGTCTTTTACATTGAGGACCACAGTCTATAGCACAAAATCAGCTGACATTAATCCAGTTTTTTCTTCCACTGCATTAACTTTTTAGGCACTTACGTTAGAAGTTCATAGTGGCACGTTGCAGTTTCAATTTAAAGTGGTTAATGGGGTTTGTGAACTATAAAAAGCGCTTTGACTCTATTTTCCCACTTGCCTATTGATCATGCATGATCGGGAGAAACGTAGTGGTCAGCCGCAGCAGATGTTTTGTATTTTGGTCCCGACTAAATAAAGCTAACTAGACTTTTTTTTGTGTAAATACGGCCTTAGACAAGTTAACTAGGGTTGGGAATTGTCAGTGCTGAATGTTCTTTTCTCTTAGTGTTTCTGAAGGAATCTAAAGAATCGGGCCAAATGGCTATCCCACATTGAGTTTTAGATTTACTTTTTTTTTCTTTAATTTTTCCTTGCCTCGTGCAAGGTTAGGCGAGGAACATTGCTTTTGACCTGCTCCAAGTGTAAAGTGCCCTATCAACTCCTTTATAAGATTTCATATTGCTACATGCACTTTTATGCAGACTGTGCCATTCCAAAGGTTGTGAAACACTGTACCTGAGCAATAAAGATGATTATGATAAAGAATGGTAAATATAGATTTTCAAAAATCTTCACCTGAATTTGTAGTAAATCCACATCCAAATTGATCAGATCCTTCCTTGGCGATGCTCTAATCACAACATTTTATGGAAGCTGCTAAGTTTTCCAACAGGTATATAATTAGAGGAGAATTTTTCATTAGTTCCCAGTGGGAGTAATTAATATTAATATACTCAGAGTCATAGCCAGTTTTCTCATTTCCTTTTTTAATTCCCCATTACAATCACAGACTGTTGTTTGTCTATTAGTGTTTGTATTGCCGTTTTACATATCCCGCGAGTGAATGATGGTTCCTTCTGTTCTTTGTCTTTTGCTAGATAGAAGTGTCATCTCTTAAACTACAAGTACAAGACATTTCACACTTGGATAAATCTAAAGCTGAATTATTGGGACCTTTGCTAAAGTGACTGTGGAGAGCACACTTTTATCATCCTCTTTCCAGTTTCTTCTGTGAAGTATGCCCCAATATGAACCACCTTCATTTACACCTTTTTGCAGCAGTATAGCACAGTTTAGCTGTGCACTTTGACTCTAGCTGCACTATTGTTGTGATTGCCTGACAGAGATCTTGTTGGCATATGAAAAACAATAATCACAATACTGTTTACGGTGTAAAGGCAAAATAAGGATGTCTTTGCGGATATTGTTGATGTAGTTGCGGCTTTTTGTCATCTCTGTTGGAGAGTCGGCTACTGTTTGACCTCATGACAGACAGCTATAGCAATTCTACAACTCAAACTCATATATTCAGTATCTTGTTAAAGAAACAATTCCATATTGCTGAAGTACAATTGATGATTCTCCATCCTTCAGTTTGGATGACAAAGATCTAACAACTACACTAAGCCATACCTAAAAGACGGTGAAACAGATCTGAATTTGAGAGCTTTTAACTACCCTTTCAGGTTTAAGGGTAAAGTTTGAACTTCAGTACTTTTGGATGTAGGAGTAACTTAGAAAATGGTTTTGTGATGCTAAAAGATATTTCATTCACTTGTCTTGCCCACATATAGTCAAACGCATTTGACTCTTGTGGAAATGTGAAAAACGAAATATTTATCATCTCTCTCTGTAAACCGAGGTGACATTTTGAAACATCATCTCCCTAAATTTGTTCCCCCTACCCTCCTCCACGTTCTCTTTCGATGAGGCTGCCTGAAATACGCCGATAAACAGCCTAAACTTAATCTGTGGGCGGTCTGAGCCTACAAGGAGGACAATTAGGTGTATAATTTGGATTTGGCTTGTTCTTCTCTCTTCCTCTACCCTTTCTGTTTCCGGCGCCTCTCACCTAACCTTACAGCACCTCCATGAATTGATCACTTTATATGTGTATGTGTGTCCACAGAGCAGCACGAGCATTTGGGGAGTACCTGTCACATACACATCCTGACAACCGAAACGGATCAGGTCAGCCTTTGCCGTCCTGACTTCCGTCATTTTGTTTCCCATTGCCTTCATTATGCCATCCATAGAAATGCAAGGCTTCAATAGACTGCTTATTCCTTTTCGCAGACTTTTCCGATTATTCTTCGTCACACTCACTTTCTTTTCAGCGCCACGGGGTACTTGACCTGCATATATTGTGTTGGTGATTATATTAATGGTCTACTTTCCCTCATTAAACCCTTAGCTCATCTCCTGTGTGAAACCTTGGTGGATCCTGACCCTGAATCGCCTAACGAGACTGCGGGTCCCATCAACAATCGCCTTCGTTTCTGCACCGACAAGGACTCCAAAGATAACTCAGAGAACGTCATAGTGAAAACAAGTGTGGGTCTACAACATCAACGACCTTCATCCATCACCGTTTCCAGTAAGCCAGTGCGGCTATCCCTTGAACGCAGCTTCTCAGTGGAGGAGGACAAGCAAAAGGGCGTGGGGTGCACTCTGCAACCCGCTCGTGTCTACACTATCACCACCCAGCACGGCATGCTGATGAGTGGCAGCCGGGGTAGCAAGGAAAGCCTGGAACTCTGTGTCTTAAAGGAGAGGCCAGGGAGTGGAGGGTTGGGAACCAAAGGCTGTCAACCTTCCGCTTCCCCTTCCTCTTCCTCGTCGTCTCCGACCCAGTATCATCAAACCGGGGGCAATCGCGGCGCAGGCAACTATGGTGCCAGCCACCACCACCATGGCAACCACCACCACCACCACATGGGACCCTCAAGCAGCGCTGGGGCTTGTGGGGCAAGTGGAAGTGGCAACCAACAAGCTTCGAGCGTCTCGGGGTCTCATTCCCACCATACAGCACACCACCACTCCCACCACCACCATCAGCTGGCTCAGCCCCCTTTGCAGACTTCTGTCAGTGCCCACAACATCCGCAGCTGGGGAGACAGCAGTAAAGGAGAGGGGGAATGCAGCGGCCTGGCCTGCGACTCCTGCAGTACCGTTCCCTCTCGAAGCCAGGGCTCGCTGGACCTAGAAAGCGCGTCTCGAGAGCCAGGCAAGCAGAACCGACACCTAGAGAGGATGTGGAGTGTGGACCGAGTGACTGGGCTGGAGAGAGGTGAGGGGGAAGGTGACACACAGAAGAGAAGCACTAAAATAGAAATAATTCAGGAATTGGCTCAAAAATTCATCATAACCTGTGTTGAGTTATGTGCTTCAAATCAGTGAAGAAATAGCTTTAGGAACATTTTACAGAATACATTGCAGGTCTTCAAACTGATAAAGGGCTGCTGTGGGTTCTGTTTTTTTTGTTCCACCCAATCCAGCCAAGGCAGTTCAATGAATCAGCTTTCTGCTAAAAAAGCTGATTCTGACTGTAATAAGTTAACACTTCTATGAGATTAGATTGGTGAAAACATTTCATCTTGTTTGGCTAACATGGAATCCTGCACCACCTTAGTCAGTGCCCAGACATGTCGTCGACGAACAATTCGTCGCCGGACGATATGTCGAATGGATATTTAATCGAAGAGCGTTTTTGTCGCGGTTGCTCCCTCGTGAGCAATTGTTTTGTTGCATAAATAATTAGTTGAAAGCGATCAACCAGGTAATCTCTCTCTCTCTCAAAATTATAATCATGAGAAAGAGTTTTTACTTCAGAGGAAGAAGACTATAAGAAACAAACTACGGATTCCCGGACTCTACTGAGATAATGAGTCAATTAAACTGAGTGAGTGAGCATGAATCGAAGAGAAAGATGGTTGTGTTAAGGGTTTGGTCGGAACACTCTTCGACTAAATATCCATTCGACATATCGCCGACGAATTGTCCGTCGACGAATATTTCTGTTCGACGAACTGTCTGGCGACGAAGTGTCCGTACGAAATGTCCCGTCATGCCTCAGTCCTTTGCGGTTTGGAGACCCCTGGGACACCTCCATTATTCAATGATGTACCCCATGGGACACCTCCATTATTCAATGATGTACCCCATGGGACACCTCCATTATTCAATGATTCTACTCATGATGGCCTGGTAGTTTGAACTGTACACATACCGCCATCCTGTGAGGATATGGCAATCATAGTTTCCATCATAACCTATGCTAAAATTAGCAAACCTGCTAAAGCTATGCACATATGTTAGTCTCTTTCCCAAAGTTTCTCTGTTATCTGAAACCACACTACACAAAACCAAGCGAGGTCAGTAGGTTCACAAAGCGCGTGTACAATTGCTTTGCAGTCTAATTGGATGGCGTGTTTATGAGCTGTTTGGCAGAGATGGCAACGATTGAACAAATGTTTATTTCTTCACTGATTTGATGAACACTAATGGTTTGATGTTGATGTAACTCAATGGCCTGCATATTTCTAACTGTCTCCTTTTTTGACTTTTTTCCTGCTATGGCTTCCTGTGTGTCTCCTCTCTCTCTATTGTGGAGTGTTGGACTGTGAAGTGATGGTGCAGCATTTGTGGTTTCATATTTCAAAGATAATGTCTTTTTAATACTATTGTATCAATAGTTTGTTTGCCTTTGACAATTTTTTTTCCATTTCATCTTTTGACCATTTTGTCTCTAATTGCAGATGATGCCAACTGGTTCCCAAAGGAAAACATGTTTTCCTTTCAAACTGCTACAACCACCATGCAGGCGTAAGTGTTTGAAGCACACGTAAACATGCATATGCCACACCTCTGGTTATCCGAGGTCTGGTCGCGGGGGCAGCAGCTAGAGCAGGGAACCCCAAACTTTCCGCTCCCGGGCTACTTCATCTAGCTCTTTCAGGAGCATTCCAAGGCATTTATGGGTCACCTGGGAGACAGTCTCCCCAGTATGTCCTGCATCCTGTGGCCTCCTCCCAGTGGGACGTTCCCCAAACACCTCACCAGTGAGGCTTCCAGGAGGCACCCTAGGTCAGGCTATTTCCCAATCAGAGATGTGACATTCAACATCCTAAGATCCAGTTTCTGCAACTGGGTATCGGAGCGCCAAGGATTTCTTCTTTTACCGTCGCCCAATTGTCGTCGCACTCGACCTCTTTGGTCGCTCCCACAGATTGTGAGCCAATGGGAAGAGGAACCCTTATAGCCTCTTTGGGCTCTAAGTGCTCGCCATTGTGCCACACCTCCAGGCTTGGGCCAAGAGTGGACCCCGGTGACACGCTTTCTTTGTCTGGTCCCTCATCTCAGACCAGTTTGCCATGGGTTCCCCTATCAGGAGCACAAAGCCCCTGACAACCTAGCTCCTATGATCATTGGGACACACAACTCCCACCACCATGATAAGGTGATGACTCATCAGGGGGTGGCATATATCACACTTGTAATGTAAATGTTATGATACCGAGTACAGCCTTACATTACCAGAGTGTCATTTTTATGGGGGCTTTTAGATGGATACACCACTTCGCTTGCCAGAGACTTTAATTTTAGTACACAGTAATAAGATATTGCAACCCCTTAAAGCTTGGCCAGGCAATGTGACCCACCCATCACAGTGAATGTCCTTTAAAATGTTAATATGATTATATTGTAGATTTGTTTCAAATATCAGGCATTTAGTTGGTCTTTTCACAGCTTCCCTTGATAGTTCCAGTGTAGTTTGACACACATGGAACACAATTCAAGATTTTCTCTTAATATCATAGCTATGTTATTTTTGTCATTTCAAGGCCTCTTGAGGTACATTTGAGACCTATAGTTTTGTTGAGGAAGGTCAAAATACAATTATCATTCTGTCTGCTTTTACTGACTTTTACTTTTTATTTTTTTATAGTCAATGCTTCCTGGTCACTGTCCTGTTTTTTTCTGTCCCTCCTCTGCATGCACGCTAATTACAAATGGGACAAAACATCGCAGGATATCGTAAGTATATACCCTTTTTGTTTAAATTTCTTATCTGCTGTTGCTTATTCTCGAGATTAACCAATTTACCATTCATCGTTGGCCTGCTTTGTTGACTTCTGCTAACTACTGACCATTGATTTCTGATGTTTAAGAAGTGTAAGAAATACTCTTTTTGTGGCATATGCACACACTTTGCTTTTAGTTTGTATTATTTCTTATTCTATTGAAATTTATGTAGTTACATATCTGTATCTGTACATACACAAGATCTGTGTGCTTATATAGGCTTCAATTTGTTGAATTTAACTATTTACTGTTATTATCTTAGTTTTAAAAATATTGTTATTTGTTAAGATGCACAATAATAGTGTATGGAATATACATAAAGCAACAGTAGAATGAGTGAGTGAATGAGTGAGTGAATGGATGAATGAAGGGGGCACCAGCCATAAAATGTACAAAGAGGGAAAAAGTATATGTGAGTCGCACTGGAGTTAGGGTCACATTTTAGGCACGGCAATTTTTTTATTCGAGCAGAAGCCAAGAACAAACATACTCTAAAGTAAAAACAGTTAAATGGACAACAACAGGTTAAATTGTCTCCTATTAACGTAACATTTACAATTTTTGGGTGGAAATCTATAGCCTTAAAAACAAGAACAACATAACACGCTTTCAGTGTTCAAGAGGGAAAATCAATACATACACTTGAGTCGCACTTGAGTATTGTTTGCAGGGCCAGGCAAACTATGAAAAAAAAAGTCTGGCTTATAGTCCGAAAAATACAGTAATCAATGGAGGGCCTGTGCCATCTGCAAAATGTATTTTTCCCCACACATTAATTTAATTAAATGAATAATATATCAGGCCCAAAAACTGCACTCATTTTAAATGGCCCATTCTTCTCATTTATCAAGAGTGCATTTTGCATGCCCTTGGGCAGGAGCCTTTATTGGCCAGGGTCTGAGCGAATGCCTGGCTTGCCCATCCACTAGCCCCAAGTTAGAGTTATTTTCCTCTTGCGCGGTGGCTACATTGAAAAACTGCTAATCATGTTAGAAGGAATATGTTGAACAATGATGACCCGCACAATTATAGTGATGCATTTTCAGAACCAGACAGTAGTTCGGAAGCAACAGGTTGTCTGAAAATAGCTTTAAATATGTCTCCTTGTTTGCCATTTCAAGTGACCTTCAGTCGCCAATTAGACAAAACTTTATTCCAACTGTTCAGATTTAATCATTAAGTTTCTAATGGTACGCGCATAAACAAATACTTAAGTGTTACATTATGTCAAACAATGCAAAGGAAAAAATAAGACCTAGAGATGACACTTGAAATGATATGGTAAGCAGAAGCAGCTGCCCGCAGACATGAGCATCTCTTCCACTGCTTGCTTGACTAAAGCCTGCAGCTAAAAAACTTTGGCATCACCCCACAATTGCGCACTCAAACCCCCCCGACTGAATCGGCTTCTCCCTCTCTTATCCTTTCAATACTGTGACACGTCCTGGCAGGACTTTTTGGGGATTTGGCTCAAGAAAAAGGAGAAAGAGAGAACAGGATTCAGCCAAAGTGTACCTAAGGTACAAAATGTCCCATCAGGCTTTACTTTAGCACTGTTTGTGCTTGTCCGTTGGCTCTGATACTCTTAGTCCTAATCTGACTGAGGCCAAGAGAGAAATAGGGTGATGCTCTAGGAATGCTGTCACACTGTTGCTGTTTTTATATACCATACTGTTTTTTCAGACTATAAGTCACACCTGAACATAAGTCGACAACAGTCAAAAAATACCCATTGAAAAGGAAAAGAAGATACATTTAAGTCGCACTACGGTATATATGTATGTATGTATGTATGTATGTGTATGCATATATGCGTATACATGTATACATATATATATATATATATATATATATATATATATATATATATATATATATATATATATATATATATATATATATATATATATATATATATATATATATATATATATATATATATATATATATATATATATATATATATATATATATATATATATATATATATATATATATATATATATAAAATACCCTCTTTAGGGGCGCAGGGGTGCTTGAGCTTATCCCAGCCGACGGGCTGGAGGTGGGGGACACCCTGAATCAGTGGCCGCAGGGCACAAGGAAACGGTTAATCATGCACATTCACAACCATACCTAGGAGTAATGTAGTGTCCAATCAGCCTACCACGCATGTTTTTGGAATGTGGTCGGAAACCGGAATACCGGGAGTAAACCCACGCAGTATGTAGAATGCCTGTCATTGCCAATCCGATGACTTCTAAAGTTTTATCTCTGCACAATAACTTGAGCGACTGGAACAAATTGACACATTGAATAACTCCAGAAACACTTTGCCGGGAGGTGACATTGACGTCCTTCAGATACAGGCTCAGACGCTATGTGACACGCGGGGCAGATGGCCACTTGACACCCAGAGAGCCTGGTTCTCAATTCCAGTGCCATGTCGCTCTCGTCCATCTACAGTTTGGGCGTGCGTTGTCTGTTCAAAATGAATGTTCACAATTAACTTTCATGAACAGTCGAAACTATGTGAATACATGTCTATTACTTCATCTGTTTTGAGAACAATGAGGTGCCTCACTCTTCTAAATATACTTTAGATGTGTCATGTTTTAATTGGCTTTGCTGAAGATGTTCTACAAAGTGACCTTTTTGTATGTATTCTTTTTTATTGCCGCTTGTATGCTTGTTAACTAATTAGTGCCATCTTGGATCGGTGTAACATTGGACAAGAACAAATCCATTCAATTTGGGGCACAGCCAAATTAGTTAGCAGTTCCATTTCTCTCCTGATCATTTTTTGGCTCAGGACAGATCTTTTTGAGAGCATTTTCATTCAATTTTATGAAAATTGGTTTGGAAATGACCTCATCTGCAGTGATAAAATGTATTCAGACGTGGACTTTTATGAAAAGTCAGCTGTATATAGACATACATATATATTAAGAGTGACATTTTAATGACACAGTAAATGTTAAGATCTATAATATCTTGGCAGATTTTTCTGCCTCTTTAGTACTCGACTATTTCAATTCACTACTAGCAGTTTTTCCTGTTTGAAACATTTTTAATATTGACTTTTAATCTGGAACAATTCTTTTCTGAGAAAAGTATAAACTAAAGCATCTTTTCTTGTCTATTGACCAACAGATAATTGCTTATTTGCAAAAATTAAGCAATACTACACTAGCAAGTATATTCTATTCCTTGAATACTAATTGACTAATAGTCACAAAAGGCAGGAGATTCAATAATAATTTTCTCTGAGTCACAGACAAAGCAGGTTGACAGAGGTTGATGGTGCTTTTTATAAAAAGAAAGAATAAAACCACATGGAACTTAGCAGAGAGATCTCTCTGTGATAAATATCACCTTTCATCAAAGAAACACCTCCTGTGTGTGTGTCAGCATGTGTCAAACTATTTCTGACGAGTATAATGAGGTCACTTTTAACCAAAGTTCTAAACAACAAAGACACTAACAACAATCTGCAGTTGCTTTATCATGCTGTTATTCAGCATGCGTTTATGTCTGTTGTCTGTTGATGTAGTGTGTTGTTGCCTAAACGACCTGTTTAGTGTGAAAAGTGTTTCTAAACGAGTAGAAACAAGCGATTGTGCATGGGGAAAAAATGTATATTCCGTATTTTATCGCATATAAGCAGTATTAGTCACAAAAAAATGATGACTGAATCAAGGGTACGGCTTAAATGCGCACTAACGGCGTTGCTTATACTCTTTCAACAGTAGATTTTGGCAAATTAAATTATTATTTGTTGGTTATTTTCTGTTTTGCAGTAAGAAAACAACCATTACCAGATGAATTAGTATAAAACAGTTTGTATCCTTATTTGTTTTTTGTATTATTATTTATTTATTTAATTATTATTTTTCTGAAAATCTGAATTTGAATGATTCAATTGCTTTTCTATGTCCCCACCCCCTCTGATAATTCTTTAAATTCGTCCACGTGCAGGTAACACCCTTTTGGAATGTGCAATCTTGTAGATGAGCCTTTGGATTTATACAGTATCTCAGAAATTCCACATGCGATGATTTTTCTTTAGATTTTACCTTCAAAGTAAGACATGGTTTTAATAGGGAGTACCCTTATTAAAACCATGAATATGGAGGTGGAAATTATGAATCAGAGGGGGGCCTATACGCGAGAAATTGTAAAATTCAATGATTTAAGGGCAATGGGATTTTAAGGGTAAGGATTATACTTGGAGGCGGCTTATTTGCGAAAAAATACGGTACTTTGGTGAGTTCTTTCTCAAGTGATTCTTTATATAGAATGTGTTTGCTGGTTGCTTTCATTAATGAGTCAACTGCTCTTAACTGCCCACACTGACATGAACATTGCCTCTAATAATGTCTTGTTTTTGTCTTTCAACCCTTTGTTTTTCCTCACCCACCTTCTTCGCCTTCACTTCATGCCGTCCTTACATTTGACTGCCTCTTCCTCCTCCGTCGTACCCAAAAGGAACTTCCGGAAGCATCTTCGTATGGTGGGCAGCAGAAGGATGAAAGCACAGAGTGAGTCAGATGTTTACGTGAGTCGATGCGTGCTTGATGCACAATTTCTGAGTGCTGTTCACCCCGCCTTCATCCATGTGTGTTTCTTTTTTCTGTTCACCACTTATATGGCATTTGTGAGCATTTGAGTGTTGTTTGGAGATTTCCGGATTTCCGGGGTTTGTGTGCGTGTGTCTTTGAGGCAATGTTTCTCTTTTACTGTGGTTTCACTGTAGATATTTGTTTTTGGGCTGATTTGAGAGTTTGAAGGTTTCTTCATATGTTTAAAGGTTCAGTGTGGTTGAAGTTTAAGTGTTGAATTTGCTGTTTACGATTAAAAACTAAACAAAAAAAATGGTTAAAACCCAACACCATCACACCAAGTTTAGCTGTCTCATTTAGTGCAATCGAGTTTTACTATGCATTGTGCTTAAGAAGGTCACAGTACAAACTGGAACTTCTGATTAAGATTAGTGCCATCTAGTGGAACCGTCTCTCATTTCTTAGAAAATAATTCAAACAGGATGTCTGGTAACATTTGCTTTTTTGACTCAAAATTTAAAAAGAACCATACATGAAAATGTGTGCATTTTTTTGTCATTTCACCACTTTTAAAGTACGAAAAAAGTATCGAATTCTTTTGAATCAATGTGGATAAATGAGATTATGCATTGAAGAAAAGACAAATTTTAGTGGAGAACCATTTGCACCTATCAAAAGACCCATATGTGGCTCCCGAGCCATAGATTCCCTACCCCTGGTTTAGTCCATCAGTGTCAAACACACGAAATCCGAGCAGCACTTCATTTTGTGTGGCTGATGAGAGTAAAGCATTAACTTCAGAACTGAAAGAAAATGTACTGCTTTCCCCTTTAAAAATATGTTCTAAACTATTGAAAAATGAACAGAATATTTACATTTTCCCTGTTTTTCATTTTTTTCTTAACTAAATTAATCAAAGTACAATAATCCCACAAATATCATGGATAATAGACTAGTTATGGCTAGTAGGATACCCTCTATTGTTAGTACTATATTACATGTTTTTCACACCTATATAAAAATAAAATTACAATTATTAAACATTACAGTTTATATGCATATGAACATCCTGTAATGTATTAATATCTAAATATAATCTAAAAAATTTAATAATGTAAATACTTTAAGTACTGTACTCACAGTAAGAATTGTTCCTCTCATCTTGATTTAAATAATAATTTTAAAAAAGGTTATTGGAAGCTTTAGTCCAAGTCCTCTTCGTGAGGTTTGAGAGGCATCCATGGAATCTTCAGGGGGGCCATAGGGGAAACAGGGGGAGCTTTTTTTGAGCAAGGAACATGGCGACCGCCATTTCTTTTCTTCTACAAATATGCATTGTACAAGGACATACTGTTATCAAAGCGTGTGTCTGTGATTCAGGGTGTCCCCTGCCTGAGGGTCATAGTTTGTGAAGATAAGCATTTAGGACAAAATAAACAAATAGATGATAATTACACGTATTCATTCTTAATTACAAATTGTAAAATTATATGGTAAAGAATTTAAAAATGTAGATAAAAAGAAATTGGAATACATTTGCTATTAGGAGGCTAAGAAAAGAGGATTTAAACAATATTGTGCTCAGTAATGTCTATTGACGATTGAAATAACAATTTCATTTGATATTGAGTTAGTTTTAGATTAAACATGGCACCCCTATTTTTAATTCTAATAATTGCCCTTTTAAGAAACCTATAACTATTATCTGTCCCACTAGTCAAAGTTCTTGGCCTAAACCTGTTCTGCGCTCCTTAAAAAAAAAACACGCTTGGATGAATTTGGTGTGGCTTTTGTCCGTTTGTGTGTTTTCCCAGTGGACATGTAGCCGCATTCGTCTCTGTACGTCTCAGGTCGTTTGTCGATCGTCCAGTGTGCACGCACCCGTATGTGTGCGTTCTCGCACACGCATGTGTGACGATCTCTTCCCGCCTGTAATAGCGTTTGCTGAGCGTAGATCGAAGAGTTTCAGCCGCTCCTGGAGTGACCCCACCCCTGTCAAGACTGACTCCCCTCATGAACCCAGAGACAGTGAGTTCACACTGCACGCACACGCAAAAAAATGTAATCACAAAATCTGTGCCCAGACTAATTCCTACTTTCTAAAAATATAACTTGAGCTCATTCACTGCCTTTGATTAAAAAAAAGCTAAAATAAACATTGTTTTAGATGTATAAAAAACGGAATATTCTGGGATTTTAATCCAGTTCTTTTAATCCATTAAAAAAAAAAATCTCAATATTATATCTAAAATGGTCCGGCCCACGTGAAATCAAGTTGACGTTAAAGCAGCCCGCGAACCAACCCGAGTCTGACACCCTTGATCCCTTGATCTAATGGATTCAGTCGATAGATAATCAAAGAACACAATATTCTGTTGGACTAGATCAGGGGTGGTTCACAAGACACATTTAATACCAATTTAGATCTCACGTTTGATGAACATTTGATTTTTCACTCAAAAAATAAATTTGCTACCATGGACAGCGCCAGATCTCCAAGCCATTTGACTGAGAGGGGCAAATAAACATTCCCCTCAAGCAAAATGAATTGGACGTCAAGCTATATCAATGCCACTGAAAGATGAGCATCCACATTCAGTTTAAGCAAATTTGAGATCTATCAGTCAATAGCAGGCAATGAGTTAATTTTGGGTCACTTTCATTTTAGGGTAGTTACAGGTCACTTTTGGTAAACGTTGGATCATTTCCTATTGCTTTTGAGGGACTTTCCGGGAAGCTTTTTACTTGTTTGTCGATTCTTGAGGATTTGTGTGCATTTCCAGGTTACTTCCTCTTGGGTTTGTGATATTTTAAGGTTCCCTATTTACTCATTGGCTGCCATTGAATGTGCTGTTTTGACAGCACAGGGAAAATGAATGAATGTGATTGTGGATAGGAAATTGAACAATGTGCAGTAGTGCTCGGACTTGATCACATAATTCAGAAACATCTGCTTCTGGTAAAAAAAAAAATGAAAACATTTAATTATGTACGGACAGTATGAATGAGCTGAGAAGAATGCTGAGAAGTACAACAGAATATACATTGAACTCAAGTTTCTTGTGGGGGCCATATTCACTGATATTTTCATAATAAATCTGGGCAGACAAATGCATTTGGAGCGCGGACCATAATTTGGACAATGTGCTCGTCGTCAAGGACAGTGAAATATCAACTTTGTCAATAAATTCTCTGTTTGCCTTTGTGACCGTAAATCAGACTTTGTGATGCTCTGTTTGTGAGTATGACTTTCAAAAATGAACTGTTTGTGTGAATGTTGACAGAAGAGTGTACAAATGCAACCTATATGTTTGTCACTTACTGACTGGTCTACATGTCGTCTTTTGTGTCCGTGTGGTTTTAATGTATTCTTTCCGCATCCATCTTCAGTGTGTTTCACTTTGTGTTGTTTGATAAATGTGCTGTTGAGTGTCTAATGTCCTAATGTTGAATTGTTTTTCCTTCCTTTAAAAAAGGTGTTCGTATTCTATGTTGCCTGCACCGCATTCCGTTTCCCTCTCTTTGTCATCTATTCTTATGTGTTTGTGTACATGAAAGATAAAGACAACTAAATTAGATAAAACCAACATCCACCCATCTATAGCCCTTGCACTAATGTTTCAGTTTGATTACACAAAAAAATTCAAACGTGCTGCCTGCTTTACGGCATACATGTTTTCGCTCTTTTATGATATTGATTATGGTATTTTTTCTCGTATAAGCCATATTTGTAACTAAAAAATGATGACTGAATCAAGAGTATGGCTTATATGCTTATGGCTTATATTTTTTTGTGACCTTACCTAATCTACCCCTTTTTATATCCCTTTTTAAAACTCATTAGCGTGCATTCTTTCTTTCAAGGTGGAGAACTGCCGACTTCCTGCGGCACTCTTGATGAAGGTGCCGTTGATGAGGCTGCCGACTGGGAGGAGGAGAGAGAAATGGAGAGGCTAGCTTGCGAGGGAGATGATTTTGTACCCCCCAAAATCATGGTAAGACACATTCTATGCAGGTCATCCATATTAAAGGACAACATTCATTAACACTATTCTTTTTGCGTACGCCTTATTCTCGTAAGGGTGTGCTGGAGCCTATTCCAGCCAACTCTTGGCAACAGGTGGGGGATAGCCTGAATTGGTGGCCAGCCAATCGCAGGGCATAAAGAGAGTGGAAAAACAGTTACCCTTGTACTCATACCAAGGGCCAATGAAAAGTGTTCAACCAACCTACCACAAGTTTTTGGGGATGTGAGAGGAAACCTATTTAAGCCTAAACTTCACCCAGGAAGTTCCAAATCTGGGTTTGAACCCTTGACCTAAAAACTGTGAGGCAGGTGTGCTAACCACTCGGCATCCGGGCTGCCCTAAAGGATAGTTTTTGCGAGAAAAAGGAAAAAGATTTTGGCTTTACTGACAGTGTTTTTATGAAGTTGAAATACAAATTGGTATTGTACATTTTCTGTAATTTGGCCAGCCAATCGCAAGAAGGACAACCATTCACACTCACGCTTATAGAGAGGGGCAATTTACAGTGTCCAACCCACCTACCAGGCATGTTTTTGGAATGTAGGAGGAAACCGGAACACCCGGCGAAAACCCACACAGGGGAGAACATGCAAACTCCACACAGGAGAACCGACCTGGATTTGAACCTAGGATCCCCGAACTGTGAGCCTGACACACTAACTACTACCGCCTGATTCTTAACATACTGAGAGTAATAGCGCAATCGCATTTAAAAACAAATATATATATATATATATGAAAATTTTAATCAATTTTAACATGGAGAAACATTGGAAAAACTGTTGTGGCTTCAGAGTGAACATAAACTATTATGCATGGAAAAATGACACGTCAATAAATTGATAATCAAAACTATTAAGTCGAATTTTTAACTGCTAAGAGCCCTTTTTAGACTTGAGTTCTGTACATTCCACAGGCTTTTATCACCGTTTTCGTGGGAGCTTGCCAGCGTTTGACAGGACCGCCTGATCTTAGCTCCCATCCTATGAATATCGTATGAAGCTCTGCTTTTCCTTCTCGGTCATGACCGCATATGATGGCCGTTTCACCCCTTTTCTGCCTTCCTACTTGCAGCCTCCCTCTCCTTCATCATTCACCTAACTTCAAGGCTTTTGTTATCGGCTTTCAATAGACTTGCCATTTTCTTTCACCTTCAGCTGATCTCTTCCAAGGTCCCAAAGGCGGAGTATGTCCCCACTATAATTCGTAGGGATGACCCATCCATCATCCCAATTCTATACGTGAGTTAAACATTCTATAAAATGCAGTCAAAGCAAAAATATATTTCTGATTAATCATGTTTTCTATTACTTAGGACCACGAACATGCAACTTTTGACGATATTTTGGGTGAGTCTGTGATTCTATAATCTCTTTGAATGATTTTACATTTTAAAACCGTTCATCTAATAAGTGCTTTGCCACACTTGGGTGTTTGGGGAGCTAGAGATATTTAATTTTGCTTGTTCCAGTCAGCTCAATTTTCAAACAAAATAACTTAACATTTCTCTTCTAGAGAAAAGTAAGACCACAGTTTGTCAATTTCTTGATTTATTTTCCGCACTATAAGGCACATCTTACCGTATTTTATCACATATAAGCCGTATTTCTAACTAAAAAAAATGAATGATATATGTATATATGTATATGTGTATATGTATATGTGTATGTGTACGTATATGTGTATATGTATATGTGTATGTGTACGTATATGTGTATATGTGTATATGTGTATGTGTGTATGTGTATATGTATATATGTATATATATTTTTTCACCAGTAGATTTCAGCAAATTAACATTTACTAGTTTTTGGTTATTTTCTGTTTTGCAGTAAGAAAGCAAACATTGCTGGATGAATTACTAACTTAGGGGAAAATTGTGAACCGGGGGCGGTTGATACATGAGAAATGGTAGAAAATGTAATTAATTTTAAGAGAATTTTAAGGGTGCGGTTTATACGTGGGAGCGTCTTATATGCGAGAAAATACGGTGTATACTATTTACAATTTTTGTAAAAGTCGACATTGCACTTTATAACCCGATGCGGCCATATATGAATCAATATTGGTTAATCATAGTATGACATATCCCCCCTGATTGTCTCGTAGTAGTTCACTTGCCTGACTTTGGTGCAGACAAGCGTGGGATCGATTCCCACTCGGGAGCAGAATGATTGTGAGTGCGAAAAGGTTGTCTGTCTCTCTGTATACGCTACACCTGACTGGCGACCAGTCTTGTGGGTAGTTTGCCTTTTGCCCAAAGTCATCTGGGATCGGCTCCAGCAACCCCGCAACTCTTACGAGGATATGCGATGTGGATGATGAATGAATGTTTCATGGCATGACATTCCCTTTAGCGCAACTCTCTTGAGTCGATGCATAACGCCAACCTCATCCACTCCTACTACTTCTACTGAGTCTTAAAATCCAGTGTGCCCTATATTTGAAAACAGTTTAAAATAGGCCATTCATTGAGGGTGCACCTTACATTCCCATACATGTTATAGTGCGGAAAATATGGTACTTTGACCCACCAGGTTGTCCCAGTTTTTAATTTGGCCCATCATAAATTTGAGTTTGACGGCCTTGACTTCGAAATGTTTGATAGATAATGTAGTCAAACAATATGAAGCACACAGCTATTGACCAGAAGCCCCTGAGTCATTTACACAACCACACCTCTTCACTCTCGTCAATTGATGTTTGTCACTTTGTCACTGCTGCATATTTTTAATGGAATGCTTTCTAGTGTTCCTTTATAACACCTGAATTCAGAGCCATTCTTTGTATTCACACCTTCATCACAATATCATTGTGTGTTCACTAGTTTCACACCCTCACTCTCATATCTTGTCCCTGACCTTCACACCAATCAGACCCTCTCCCTTCTCTCGCAGAGGAAATAGAGAAGAAGCTCACAGCTTATAGGAGGGGAAGCAAGTTCTGGAGAATGCTCATCTTTTGCCAGGTAGGGGACCAAGATAAAAGGATACAGTAGTACCTCAACAAACGAGTGCCCCAACATACGCAAAAATTTAAAAAAAATGGGACACGAAATAATAAAACATGCTAAATAAAGCATATTTAAGTGTGCTTTGTGTGTCTCATAGGGAGGCCCAGGTCATCTGTACCTCTTGAAAAACAAAGTAGCAACATTTGCCAAGGTGGAAAAGGAGGAAGACATGAGCCAGTGAGTATTAGTTCTGTTTAAAAGCAAATGCATTCATAATTAAAACATGTAATTCTATATTTTTCCTTTAAAAAGCCTATGAAAAAGACGTCAGAGATATCTATCGAGCCATCCATGACATCAGAGCAATTCAACTGAAAATTTTGTGTTTTGAGCAAGTAAAAATGGCCATTGGTAAAATAGTCATTGTTGATGGTTTTAAACAAAACATTTTTTTTTTGTTCAATCAGGTTCTGTATAAGATTTGTAAGATGGCATAGTGTTGAAATGCGAAACAGCACAGTTGCAAAATCTTTTCATTTGAAACATGATAGAAAAAAAGGAGGAGGAAGCAGATTATCAAAAGATAACTGTGATCATCAAAACTGCTCTTCAAAAGATATAAATCGCAATTTTTTTTAACATACAAATCATCGTTTTGTGGTCAAAATGTCCAACATCAGGGCAAAAACAGAAAATGTCTGTTTAACATTTCCTGGGTCCATTTAGATTCTGGAGACGACTCAGCAGAATGATGAGTAAAGTCAACCCCCAACCCAACCTCATTCACATAATGGGATGCTACGTCCTTGGTAACCCCAATGGAGAAAAGGTAGGAAAAGTTATTTTTTTTAAATACTAGGGCTTTTTCAATTATATATATATATATATATATATATATATATATATATATATATATATATATATATATATATATATATATATATATATATATATATATATATATATATATATATATATATATATATATATATATATATATATATATATATATATATATATATATATATATATATATATATATATATATATATATATATATATATATATATATATATACATACATACACATATATGTGTAAGTATGTGTTTGTAAGTGTATTTCTGAGGTATTTGCAGTCATTTCGATGTTACAAAAATAGGTTAGAATTGAGTCCATAATTAGTGAGTGTTTTTGAAAAGATATCGAAGGCCAAAGTTTTACAATGAAGTGTACGTTTTTACAAGGGAGAAGACAAAAAAAATGGGCATTTTAAGATGCACATGGCATCAGACATTGATCTCGCCCAGCAATTTGTATTTATCCCAGTCATGGCTGCCAAAATGTTACATAAATCTGGACCTCTGAGGCCTTGATAAGCTGTCTGGCAACATGAACAACAACTGCAGGTCACTGTTTTACCCAGCATTTGTGCTGTAGTACACGCCTGCATCCCAACTGCAAAAGACAGTAGTACTCGTTTCATCTTTTCATCTCTGTCCAAAAGTGTGTGTAACTTTTTGAGTTGTGTGGTGTTGACAAGCAGCATCACTTTCTGAGCTGGTTTTAAAGGGTAAAGGGAGGGGCTTAATAGGCCTTTGCTTTCTTATCTGCACCCAACAGCTGTTCCAGAAACTGAAGAATCTAATGAGGCCTTATTCTGTCGAGTTCGAGTCGCCGCTGGAACTTTCCGCGCAGGGTTGGTGTGCACAAACACAAACACATATAGATGAAAGCATGCCCAACGTTTCCCGTTCGTTAAATTCGGAATTGGAATAACATTTTGATTTGTTCTAATTCGCCATCTATTAACAAAGTAACAAATAACTAGTGGTTTAATAGTGTTAACATGTGTTTAATTGTACTAAAATTAGCCAGATTTCGCAGAGGGGAGAGAGAGAGTGGGGGGACTTTTTGCACGGCAACACGCTCGTAACATACCATAAATAAATTTAAATGAACTTGGATTATGATGCAGACACACTCAAAAATAGGCTTAATCTAACTTTACACTAAACTTAATTCTAATTTTGTTTTAAATATGGATACCTTTCTTCACCCGGGTTGGCTCTATTGATTGACCCTCATGTAGACTTGAAATTTAGACAAGTGATCTTTTGAATTTTTATTTAAATATTAATTACAATATTAAGAATTTGAGTAAGGCATTCATTTGCATAAAAAAACGCTTTCATAACCTGAAAATTTCCCTCCTAGAGGCATTTGTAAGTAGAGGTACTGTACTTAAATTGGAGTGATTTTGTAGCATTATTGAGCGAAAGGAAATGTCTTTTGTGACGTAGGCAAAGAGATGATTGAGATGTACTTTGACTTCCGCCTCTATCGACTTTGGAAGACACGTCAGCACTCCAAACTGTTGGACTATGAGGACCTTTTGTGACGAACAAACAGCTGAAATAACGGTGATCTTGCTTCTTGCCACGGGGAAAGCGTTGCTATGACTGACTATAGACGTTTTACTTACTTAGTGTTAACTCCATACAATTTTTCCCTCTTGGTGGAAAAGGGACATTGACTTCAGGTTAAAAAAATATATATGTAAAGAGCCCATTTAAGTCCCTATTTGGTTGCAAGGATGTGCAGTTGTATGTTCTATATACAGTGGAGATTAAAAAAAAGAGATAAATACAAATAAAGTCTAAACACCCCTGTTAAAAAGCCAGAAGAGTTTCATAAGTTGGCTAATGATTTTTTTTTTTTGCGTGATTTTCTTAGATCACCAAACATGATTTTCGAACGGGGGTGTGTAGATTTTTTAAAATCCACTGTGACAGCCATTATTTAACCGTGTCCGCTTATGTCTGTATAAGAATCTTGAGTATCTGACATTGCTTCAGTCATGCGGATAATAATCATTCTCACATCGAATCAACGATGTATAGTTTATTTTTTATGTGAAATGTGGTGAGGTTTTCTTACAGTACATATACGTTGGAATAACTCAGGTTTTAGCCACTTAAGTAACAATTTTAAATTATGCTGATATTTATTGCCATCTCATTGGGAGTGAATGTACCATTAATGTTCCTGAAATGTGCTGTACCTCTTTATGTTTTTTTTTTTTTTTTTTTTGGGGGGGGGGGGGGTTGATGGCTTATGAAAAAAATAATAATAACAATGTGGAATTTTTGTGCACTTTCTTTGCGGCTGTGAAAAGCTAAATGTATTTACATTTCTGCTGTGATGTCAAGAGGGATGTAATAGCCATCCAATCCTGGTGTTTGAGACATTTCAAACAATTACAAAAAAAATCCTCTAAAAATCCCCAAAAGGGGGATTTAACTACATTTCTTGGATTCATTTATGAATAAATCGACAATTAATTGTTTTTTAAACATCATATGTTTTGAACTCCTGTTTTTACCTCAGCACCACATTGAGATGGTGTGGCTTAAATTCCCCCTATCACAAGTTTTTTCCACACTAACTAAACAATTGAATCTTGATTGACTCTGGCTTCATGGCCAACATCCAAATGGGATTAAAATCTGCATTTAGTGTTTTTATTTTTATTTTACAGCAAGATGTGGCCCATTGATTTCCAATCAATCAAATTCAATCAGTTGCTGGCCTTCCAATATAATCCACAGAATTGTTCAAACTAATTCAAAGCTACCATTCTTGATTGAACGGAGTCATTATTATAATTTGCAAAAATCGGGGGATTTATGGCCAAACTGAAACCGCAATGAAAAATGTTTGAACATTTAAAGAAGTGTTAAATTAAAGATGATATTATCCTGTAATCTTTTTCCTCCCTACTGACTATATTAGGATGAACACTATTCAGTCTAATGAGAAAAGTATGGTAAGTATGGAATCATATTTCTAAGCCATTTTAGTCCATTATTGACAAGGGTCTTTGGAATTTGGGAGGAAATCGGACAAAAAATGACAATAGAAAAGTGTGGCCAAATTGTGGCTTAGAGGTTAAGTCACTTGACTCCCATGTGGGAGACCAGAGTTCAAATCCCGGTTGGGACACAGTTTCACTTAGTTGTTTCTGTGTTCTTACAATCAAAACACTCAAATGATTACTCAAGTCAGTGTAGTCATTTGGTTGGTGCAGAGGTTAGTTCACTTCACTCCTGTCTGAGAACCTGGGTTCAATTCCCATTTGGCACACATTTTCACTTAGTTGTTTCTGTGTACTTCTTGGAAAGACACTCAAATGATTACTAAGGAAAGTGTTGTCACCTGGTTGGCCCAGAAGTTAGTTCACTGGACTCCCATCCAGGAGGCCTGGGTTCAATTCCCGAATGGCACACATTTTCACTTTGTTGTTTCTGTGTACTTCTTGGAAAGACACTCAAATGATTACTAAGGAAAGTGTAGTCACTTGGTTGGCGCAGAGGCTAGTTCACAGGACTCCCGTCTGGGAGACCTGGGTTCGATTCCCGCTGTCGTCATTTGGCTGATCACTACACCATGTACTCTGGAAAATGGAACAAGAAGAAAAAAAAGAAAAAACTTTTTAATTTATATTAAACACTTAGTCATACTTTTCAGTAAAAGGTTAAATTCCGAACTGCCTTCGGCAGTTCGGAAGACAGTTGGAGGGACCAGTCTATGACGCGTTCTCGGGTCGGCCTTCGGCCGACCCTCGACCGCTTGCTTGGTCAGTCAACTGCCGACACCGGGAAGCGAACTCACGTTCTCTCCGTGCAAAGGCGAGTGTGCAACCCACTACACCAACTCGTGCCCCACTTATACATAGGTGTTGAAACGTATTATCCAAGGAAATGGGGTGAAACACTTAGTCATTTTTTGGACAAAATGCTTCATCCACCATTGAATACTTATACACTTAGGCATTGGAACTTATTCTTATTAATACTACTAATATTTGGAAAATCTCTGCAGGCACTGGGATTTGAACCCAAGACCACAGAGGTGGCAGACTGATGACTTAACCACTGAGCCACCACCTACTGAGAGCATCTGGTAGTATATGCAGTTTTACCTCTTTCATTTACCTGAATAATAGTGGGAAAATCTTTGCAGGCACTGGGATTTGAACCCAGGACCACAGAGGTGGCAGACTGATGACTTAACCACTGAGCCACCACCCACTGAGAGTATCTGGTAGTATATGCAGTTTTACCTCTTTCATTTACCTGAATAATAGTGGGAAAACCTTTGCTGGCACTGGGATTTGAACCCAGGACCACAGAGGTGGCACACTGATGACTTAACCACTGAGCCACCACCCTCAGAGAGCATCTGGTAGTATATGCAGTTTTACCTCTTTCATTTACCTGAATAATAGTGGGAAAACCTTTGCAGGCACTGGGATTTGAACCCAGGACCACAGAGATGGCAGACTGATGACTTAAGCACTGAGCCACCACCCTCAAGAGTATCTGGTAGTATCTGCAGTTTAACCTCTTTCATTTACCTGAATATTAGTGGGAAAACCTTTACAGGCACTGGGATTTGAACCCAGGACCACAGAGGGGACAAACTGATGACTTAACCACTGAGCCACCACCCACTGAGAGTATTTGGTAGTATATGCAGTTTTACCTCTTTCATTTACCTGAATAATAGTGGGAAAACCTATGCAGGCACTGGGATTTGAACCCAGGACCACAGAGATGACAGACTGATGACTTAACCACTGAGCCACCACCCACTTTAAGTATCTGGTAGTATATGCAGTTTTACCTCTTTCATTTACCTGAATAATAGTGGGAAAACCTTTGCAGGCACTGGGATTTGAACCCAGGACCACAGAGGTGGCAGACAGATGACTTAACCACTGGGCCACCACCCTCAGAGAGTATCTGGTAGTATCTACAGTTTTACCTCTTTCATTTACCTGAATAATAGTGAGAAAATCTTTGCAGGCACTGGGATTTGAACCCAGTAACACAGAGGTGGCAGACTGATGACTTAACCACTGGGCCACCACCCTGAGAGAGAAAGTAGTAGCACTTGTACGCTTTATCCAAGGAAATGGGTGTGAACACTTAGTCATTTTTTTGACTAAATGCTACATCCACCACTGAATACTTATTCAGTTAGAAACTTAGCCATTAGAACTTATTCTTTTAACTGAATAATATTTGGAAAATCTCTGCAGGCACTGGGATTTGAACCCAGTAACACAAAGGTGGCAGACTGATGACTTAACCACTGAGCCACCACCCTCAAAGAGTATCTGGTAGTATCTGCAGTTTTACCTCTTTCATTTACCTGAATAATAGTGGGAAAACCTTTGCAGGCACTGGGATTTGAACCCAGGACCACAGAGGTGGCAAACCGATGACGAAACCACTGAGCCACCACCCACTGAGAGTCACTGGTAGTATATGCAGTTTTACCTCTTTCATTTACCTGAATAATAGTGGGAAAACCTTGGCAGGCACTGGGATTTGAACCCAGGACCACAGAGGTGGCACACTGATGACTTAACCACTGAGCCACCACCCACTGAGAGTATCTGGTAGTATCTGCAGTTTTACCTCTTTCAATTACCTGAATATTAGTGGGAAAATGTTTGCAGGCACTGGGATTTGAACCCAGGACCAAAGAGGTGGCAGACTGATGTCTTAACCACTGAGCCACCACCCACTTAGAGATTTTGGTAGTATATGCAGGTTTACCTCTTTCGTTTACCTGAATAATAGTGGGAAAATCTTTGCAGGCACTGGGATTTGAACCCAGTAACACAGAGGTGGCAAACTGATGACTTAACCACTGAGCCACCACCCTCAGAGAGTAGCTGGTAGTATACGCAGTTTTAACTCTTTCATTTACCTGAATAATAGTGGGAAAACCTTTGCAGGCACTGGGATTTGAACCCAGGACCACAGAGGTGGCAAACTGATGACTTAACCACTGAGCCACCACCCACTGAGAGTATCTGGTAGTATATGCAGTTTTACCTCTTTCATTTACCTGAATAATAGTGGGAAAACCTTTGCAGGCACTGGGATTTGAACCCATGACATCAGAGGTGGCAAACTAATGACTTAACCACTGAGCAACCACCATCAGAGAGTGTCTGGTAGTATCTGCAGTTTTACCTCTTTCATTTACCTGAATAATAATGGGAAAACCTTTGCAGGCACTGGGATTTGAACCCAGGACCACAGAGCTGGCCAACTGATGACTTAACCACTGAGCCACCACCCACTGAGAGTATTGGGTAGTATCTGCAGTTTTACCTCTTTCATTTACCTGAATAATAGTGGCAAAACCTTTGCAGGCACTGGGATTTGAACCTAGGACAACAGAGATGGCAAAATGATGACTTAACCACTGAGCCACCACCCACTGAGAGTATCTGGTAGTATCTGCAGTTTTACCTCTTTCATTTACCTGAATAATAGTGGGAAAATCTTTGCAGGCACTGGGATTTGAACCCAGGACCACAGAGGTGGCAGACTGTTGACTTGACCACTGAGAGTATCTGGTAGTGTATGCAGTTTTACCTCTTTCATTTACCTGAATAATAGTGGGAAAACCTTTGCAGGCACTGGGATTTGAACCCAGGACCACAGAGGTGGCAAACTGATGACAAAACCACTGAGCCACCACCCACTGAGAGTCACTGGTAGTATATGCAGTTTACCTCTTTCATTTACCTGAATAATAGTGGGAAAATCTTTGCAAGCACTAGGACTTGAACCCAAGACCAAAGAGGTGGAAGACCGATGACTGATCCACGGGCCCACCATTCTATAGGTTTATGCAGTATTATTTGTTGTTTTGTCTCTTTCCACTCCCAGATCATACTTAGTACTTTATGTTACCTTCAAGTGGGAAAAGTTAGGTAAGCAGAGCACAGCAGGATTTGAACCTGGGTCCACAGAGGTGGGAGGCTAATGACTTATTAACTGGACCAAAGGTTCCCAAAAGTACACATTAGTATTTATTGTTTTGTCTGTTACAACTACAGTGTTTTCTCGCTATTTCGCGGTTCAGCTATCGCGGACTCAGAGCTTTGCAGATTTTTTTTTGAAAAAAAAATATTACATTGAAACAACATATTTTACAGGTTTTTTTGTTAGAACATGAATTTCACTCTTTCTGCTCGTATTCTATATGGTGTACTGTACACACGGGGTAAAATAAATAAATAAATAAAAAATATGGAATTAAATTCAAATTAAGCATTTTTGAAGGAAAATCCCTACTTCGCGGAAATTCACTTATCGCGGGTGGTCCCAGTCCCCATTAACCGCGATAACCGAGGGAAAACTATACATACATATGTATGTATGTATACATACATATATGTATGTGTGTATACTTACATATATGTATGTGTGTATACTTACATATATGTATGTGTGTATACATACATTTATGTATGTATACATATACGTATATGTATGTATACATACATACATATATGTATGTATACATACATATGTATGTATAGATACATATATGTATGTATACATACATATGTATGTATACATACATATGTATGTATACATACATATGTATGTATACATACATATGTATGTATACATACATATGTATGTATACATACATATGTATGTATACATACATATATGTATGTATACATACATATATGTATGTATACATACATATATGTATGTATACATACATATATGTATGTATACATACATATATGTATGTATACATACATATACGTATATGTATACATACATAAATGTATGTATAAATATGTATGTGTGTATACATACATTTATGTATGTATACATATACGTATATGTATGTATACATACATACATACATATATGTATGTATACATACATACATATATGTATGTATACATACATATATGTATGTATACATACATATATGTATGTATACATACATATATGTATGTATACATACATATGTATGTATGTATACATACATATACGTATATGTATACATACATAAATGCATACATAAATGTATGTATACACACATACATATATGTATGTAAACGTACATACATATATATAAATAGTTTTATTCTTGCTAGGGGGGGCCTAACAGAAAATAATTGAGAAGCACTGATGTATACACACATACATACATACATACATGTACACAGGAAACCGGAGCACCTGGAAGAAACCCATGCAGGTTTGGGGAGAACATACAAACTCCACACAAGTTGACCGACATGGATTTGAACAGAAGACCCCAGAACTGTGAGACCGACACACTAACCACTCAACCACCGGCCTGTCCAGGTAATTATTGATGCTTTTTTTTTTTTAAATGTGACGCACCACTGGAGTTATTTTTATCATTCTTCCTGTGGGAGTTTGTAAATATGAGAAGTAATTCATGTTCTAATGTACAGCATAAATGATCCCGCAGCAACGCCAAGTATTTGTTCAGTGAAAATGACAATTTAATAACCTTTAAGCGACATATAAAAGCAATGCAGAGATGTATATACAGTGGTGTTCAAAAGTCTGGTATCCGCAATTTAATTTGACATGGAAGGTGAGTATTTAACCTTATATTGTCAGTCCAAAAAGTAGGGTATTCAATCATTGTGCCTGAAAACAAAAATAGGTGAGAATGGACGAGGAGTTGTAGCGGTGGCCTCAACTCAGGATGGTGCCTCGCCCGTGCCCGCCATCGCTCAGTCCATGCTCGATGAGTTTCATGTCTTCCAAGTCGTCTTTAATGACGCTGATCAGGTGACTCAAACCGTCCTGCTGTTGCTTGAGGTGCTGAAACACAACAGGCATATTTTTAAGCCTTTGGTCCACTTTTTAAAAAGACAATTCTGAAAACAGGGATTCCTGTCGGAAATATTTACCTGTCTAATTTCTCTGAGGAGGTCCGTGTCCACGCTGTAACGCTCCTCCGCTCGCACTGCTCCAAAGTGATTCTGCATGCGGATTTGGGACATCAGCTCATTCAATCGGCCCTGGGAAGGAAATGCATTCAAATCAGATTAGACTCTTGAATAAACAAATTGTGATTTTATTTTTAAGCCGTGTGTATACATGCATGCATACATGTATACACATGCATGCATGTATATACATGTATACACATGCATGCATGTATATACATGTATACACATGCATGCATGTATATACATGTATACACATGCATGCATGTATATACATGTATACACGTGCATG
Source organism: Stigmatopora nigra (assembly GCF_051989575.1). Lineage (NCBI taxonomy): Eukaryota > Metazoa > Chordata > Actinopteri > Syngnathiformes > Syngnathidae > Stigmatopora > Stigmatopora nigra. The sequence goes on along the minus strand of NC_135524.1, from coordinate 8,371,483 downwards.
CGTGTATATACATGTATACACGTGCATGCGTGTATATACATGTATACACGTGCATGCGTGTATATGCATGTATACACGTGCATGCGTGTATATGCATGTATACACGTGCATGCGTGTATATGCATGTATACACGTGCATGCGTGTATATGCATGTATACACGTGCATGCGTGTATATGCATGTATACACGTGCATGCGTGTATATGCATGTATACACGTGCATGCATGTATACACGTGCATGCATGTATACACGTGCATGCATGTATATGCATGTATACACGTGCATGCATGTATAGACGTGCATGCATGTATACACGTGCATGCATGTATATGCATGTATACACGTGCATGCATGTATATGCATGTATACACGTGCATGCATGTATATGCATGTATACACGTGCATGCATGTATATGCATGTATACACGTGCATGCATGTATATGCATGTATACACGTGCATGCATGTATATGCATGTATACACGTGCATGCATGTATATGCATGTATACACGTGCATGCATGTATATGCATGTATACACGTGCATGCATGTATATGCATGTATACACGTGCATGCATGTATATGCATGTATACACGTGCATGCATGTATATGCATGTATACACGTGCATGCATGTATATGCATGTATACACGTGCATGCATGTATATGCATGTATACACGTGCATGCATGTATATACATATACACGTGCATGCATGTATATACATATACACGTGCATGCATGTATATACATGTATATACATGTATACACGTGCATGCATGTATATACATGTATACACATGCATGCATGTATATACATGTATACACATGCATGCGTGTGTACACATGCATGCATGTATATACATGCATGAATATACATATACGTGTGTATGTATACGTATGTATATGTATGTATGTATACATGTATGTATGTATATGTATGTATGTATACATGTATGTATGTATATGTATGTATGTATACATGTATGTATGTATATGTATGTATGTATGTCTATGTATGTATATGTATGCATATATATGTATGTATTTATATATATATGTATGTGTATGTATATACACATACATACATACATATAAGCTATATATTAAGTTATTTATTTCATATTGCACAGCAACTTTGTTTCTAAGCAAATTTATAAAAATCAAGATGCTTGTTCAACTGCTTTGATTAAGATTTCAAACATTTAAAGGAGATCTGTCTTCTTGCCTTAAACTGCGTGGGGGCATTGAGTTCTGACTGAATGGTGTCCAGCTGGACCCTGAGGTGCTCCTCATCCACCTGAATGGCATAGCCACTCTTTCTTTGGATCTCCTGTTTGATCAATACCTGTGTGGAAAGAACACAAGAGCCTGGACAAGATCGAGCAAAAGGACATGTCGACACACAACGCCGCCTGCGGAAGCTACCTGCAGCACGCGGTGCGAGAGGTCCATCAGCTTCCTCTTGTATTGTGCGATCTTAGCCACTGTGGTGGCCTGGTTCTTTTGAAGCTCACTGATGTCAGTGGAGACAATCTGCAAAGGCAAGACAATAACACACACAGCCATCAAATTTATAGTACAGTAATACCTCGACATACAAGTGCCCCGACATACGAGCAAGTTGAGATACGAGTAAATATTTATCTTGAGATAAAAGACACATTTTGATATACGAGCAGTACAGAGGACGCGAGAGGCTGCTCATAAGAACATCTTGGGCATTGTCTTTCTGGTCACAACTCCCTTGTGTAATGCGTCTACGAGCACTGGGCGGAGTCTTGCATTTTTTCAGTGTTTTTCCCCCGTTACTAAATGCGAATGGCGGAGTGATCGCTACTACGAGAGGAGTATATACTATTTTTCATTGGCAATGGGCCGTGCGTTATCCTATTTTGACGACATTTGTGTGCATCATTTTGGAGATATTTTAAAGGGAAGACAAAAGCAAACAACCCCCGATCTGAGAGTCAGAGTGGAGGCGGGTCAAATAGAGCCAAACCGGGAGAAGAAAGGTATAAAAAATGTAAAACAAAATTAGTTTTTGAGTGTGTCTGCATTGTAATCCAAGGTAATTTGCCCATTGCCGTGCAAAAAGTCTCTTACGTTGTTACTGATGGCAAATTAGAACCAATAAAAATGTTTTTCCATCCAATATCTTGTTGTTAGTGTTTTTTCAGAGGGTTGGAATGATTTAATACGTTTTTAGTTTATTTCTATGGCAAAGGTTCATTTGAGTTACGAGTGAATCGACATACGAGCTCAATCCCGGAACGCATTAAGTTCGTATCTCAGGATACCACTGTAATCGGTTATTGAATAGCTTAAGATATCAAAATTACTTACGTCCACTCTGGTCTGATGCTGTTTGGTCATTTGCTCCTGGATCTGCAGTCGGCGAAGCAGCTCTTTAAAACCCACCATGGGTACTGGGATCAGTCTAGGGGTGAAAAAAAAAACACTTTAAAGTTGGTCCTTGGTTATCGTAAATAAACACCAAGTCATTTACAAAACAACACACTTCTCTGGGTCAGGGTTGTCCACCTTAGCTTGTTCCCAGATGATGGAGTCAACCCCTGGTGAGGACAAGAGGCATAGGTAAGTCATTGGGGAAGCCAGTGGTGAAGTGGATCAGGCCATACTCGCCTGCTGGGGCATTCTGTAGAAGCTGTTTTAGTTGCGCCGGTGAGAGCTCAGTGCGTGTGACCGACATGGCCACGCCCAGTTGTGTCAGCTGCACCTTGACGCTGGCCTGCTCCAGGTGCGTGAAGAGCGTGGAGGCGGGAATACGCTTAGACGTGCCGTTAGGGGAGCGTTCAACCACGTAAATGACAACTTCCGTCCTAAGGAGGTCACAGTGTGAATTCAATATCTCTTCTTTAAAGGCATTATCATAAATCATCGGTGTTCAAACGTTTTTGGCTTCGAGGGTCGCTTTCAGAAAAAGAGGCGAGGTCCACTATAAAAAAAGATCAGGTTTTTAAATTGTATTACTTTTTGTCATATTATCTATTTGCCTATTATTATATAATATATGTAATGTTATATAATATATATATGTAATGTATTTAATTTTTTGTCAGATAAAAATGTAAAAAAAAGCAACCTAATTCAAACTAAATGGTGACATTTTATATTATTGAAGATTTTATTTTCTATGTTGATTTCAACATGTCAGGTTTTTACCACTAGATCTACCTCCATCTAGTGGGGACGTTGAGAAGTGAAAATGAGTGCAGGATGGACTGATGCACATTGTGCGCACTACATTCAATCATAGTTTTCTTATTTTTAGCGGTTGGCCGAAAGGCCATACTTTTGGAAATTGGGGTTCACGTAAACGTTGTATTGACAGGAATAGTTAGCCGGCAAAATGAGCAAATCTACACAAGCGAGACTTACTGGTCGTTGGGTAGGGATTTGACACCGTCCACGTTGACACTCAACGTCTGGTTGCTTCCCAGAACCTTATGCAATGATTCGACCAGCTGCTGCTGTTGCCCTCGTACATCTGCCTCCTTTTTGTTAAACACTAAGACCACCAGGCCGTCCTCGTCCTTGCTGATTGGCACGCAGCTGTACCCTACAGCCTGGCCAAGAAAACACAATGGCATTGAAATTCCAGGCATATCTGATTGCAATGTATTTCATTCTAATATTCAATTGTTATGGCTTTTTTAAGCAAGTGTTCAAATTGGAATTGTGCCTGTTCAGACTGGGCCATCCGACAGGTTAGAATAGAACTTTGCTTCGTTTTTATTGGTACAAAATTTTGCGTGTAATACTCAAATAAATACGATGCTGTATTGTTTTTTTTTTAGTTGAGCTAAATTTTTTGGACAATCTAGCAATACCTTGAACCTGCAGAATGGGTTCTCCTGGTTAAACTCCACAGGGGTGTTGTTGTTGTTGCTGAAGTAGCCTTTGCCCGTGCCCCAATAAGCCTGCAGCTGGTTCCATTTGGCTAAAATGGAGTCACGCTCATCCCCAAGCAAGGTGGGTGCTGACAAAGCCGTCACCTGCTGATAGAGCTGATTGGGCTGAGCCTGCGGCTGGGCGGGCTGACCAAATAGGCTTCCTGTTGAGCAAAAATTCAGATTGGCTCTTTACTCATATGTCATTACACCAGTGCTTCTCAAATAGTGGGGCGCGGTGCGATACCTGGGGGGGGTGGGGGGTGGGGGGGGGGGGGGGGGGCGTGTAACCCTGGGGAACAGGATTTTATTTGGCCGTACTAGTATAAAGTGTAATTGCGGATCCACAACAGTAGCTGGCAGTGGCGCTCTCATTGTTACTTCTGTCATGTTTGTGAGAGTGCAACATTTCACATGTTGTACCTATAACACTTTTATAAAATGATTTTATTTATAGTCACGGTGGGAAGTGGGGGGGGGGGGGGGGGGCGCGAATAGTTTTCTTCTTGCTAGGGGGGGCCTAACAGAAAATAATTGAGAAGCACTGCATTACACCAACAGCTTTCCTATTGGTTCTCGAGCTTCATTTCTTCTTTGATGACTTATACTTTTAACAACTACAGTGGTACCTCGACATACGATTTCCCCGACATACGAGCAATTTGAGTTGCATTTTTTTTTCAGTGTATTTTTTTCCCGTTAGTCAGTGCAAATGACGTATATACGTACTACTTCTCGTTGGCAAGTGGTTGTGTGTTATCCTACTGTGAGAACATGTGTTTGCATCATTTTCAGAATATTTTGAAGGGAATACAAAAGCAAACAACCTGCAAATAGGTTGCATCTGATAGTCAAGGTGGAGGCAGGGCAAATGAAGCCAACGCAGGAGAAGAAAGGTATCAAAATATAAAACTAAATTAGAATTAAGTTTAGTTTAAGGTTAGGTAAAACTTATTTTTCAGTGTATCTGCATCGTAATCCATGTTCATTTATATTTGTTTATGTTATGTTACGAGCGCGTTGCCATGCAAAAAGTTCCCCTCTCTCTCCCTTCCGCAAAATTCGTCTAATTTTAATACTATGAAACACATTTTAGTGCGATTAAACCATTAGTCATTTGTTACTTTGTTAATAGTTGGCGAATTAGAACAAAGAAAAATATTTTTCCAATCCAATATCCTGTTTTTGGTGTTTTTTCAGTGGGTTGGAACAAATTAATTTGTTCTTAGTTCATTTCTATAGAGAAACATTCATCTGAGTTACGAGTAAATCGACATGAGTTCAGTCCTGGAAAGAATTAAGCTCGTACCTCGAGGTACCACTGTATGTACACATTGGTGTTACTCACCCTGCTGCTGCTGAGTGGGTTGGAGGTTAAAGCCACCGAACCCACCCAGACTGGTTGCTCCTAGTGTCGTCCCGAATCCGGTGGTTCCGGGAGCCGCTGCAGTTCCGAGGCTGGTGGCGAAACCAAAGCCTTTGTTTGGAGTATTTCCAAATAGGCTTCCTGAAGAAGAAAAAAAGAATGGTAAACAATGGATGAACACCAAAATAAAAGCAAAACATATTTTTGGATGCAAATCAAGCGGAAAAATAAGTCCCCAATATGTTTCAAATCAGTTGTGCAGTACAAAATAAAGTTACAAACAAATTTATTTTTTATATTTGGGTTTTAACAAATAATAAAAAAAATTAAAAAAAAATGATAAATTGAGCTTTCTTGATTGTTATTTTATGGACTTTTATATTGTTGAATCTAGTTAACTAGTACAGTGGTACCTTGACATACGAGTACCCCGACAGACGCGCAATTTGAGACACGAGTAAAATTTCGGGCAAATATGTATCTTGAGATACAAGACAAACTTTGATAAACGAGCAGACAGCGGACGTGAGATGCTGCTTATAAGAACATGGCCTTCTCAGTCAAAACAAATTGGACATACATTGACATCAATGGCAACCTATTGGTTCATACTTGAAAAATGAAAAGAAAAAATTAAAAATAGATCAAAAATATAAACTCCATAACCTATTACTATTGGATGTACAGTAGGTATAATCTGGGTACAGAAAGCATGATATTACCTGTGGCATTTGAAGTGGGCGCAAAGCTAAAAGTGGAACCCGGTGCAGCAGCACTGGTTGTGGTTGTCCCAAAATTACCAAAGGTGCCTGAGGGTAAAAAAAATAAATGATAAGGGTTACAAGGTACACGTGAGACATAAAAAACATCTATTGAAACAAAACAAAACATGAATTTAGGTGATCAATAATAAGGCTATTGTCACAGTGTTTGGTGTAAAGTAGATGAGTGTGGTGACCTGTTTTGAGGGTGAATCAGAGATATAATTCAGGATCAAGTTCAAGGTTAACCACTTCCCAATAGTGAGCTATCCACTTGTTGATTTGCCATTGGCGAATTCAAACATAGTAGGGTGATTCCAATATTTGCTACCTAAACCACCCTGGAGATAAAATGGCTGCAAAATGAACCGCAATGGGCATTCCACTCTTTGATCACAGGGTAGTTTTAATTGCACATTGCTAATATAGAAGCCAAAACACATTATATAGATATATAAGGACTAATCCTGAATTATGCACGTGAAACTCACTCAAGCAAACGTGATGTCACACCAAATGAAGGAGCACAACAGCATACAGATGAATGTTTGCCTGCTTCACGTGGTTTAAATCAATCACAAGGTTTATCTACCTGTGCTAGCCAAGCTATTGCCAAAATTGAACACACTGGCAGCGGTGGTCGCCGTGCCAAAGCAGCCCGCATTAAACCCCACCGCCGTTGCCGCCGGGTTGGCGTTTAAGCCGAACCCCCCAAAACTAAACCCACCGGGCGCTGCACTTGCGGCTCCCAGCCCCCCAAATCCTGCGGGCCAGCAGAGGCGGGCAGCAGTAGGGAAAGAATCATACAGTTGGGAGTTAAAATGACAAGTGTTGATTCAATGAAAAGTGTCACAATAATGGACAGAAACAGCAGTAGTGACATACCCGTATTGGTGGAGCCAAAAGAAAATCCCGTTGCTGGCGCGGCAGCGGTGGTGGTTGCCGTGCCAAAACTCGGGGCTGTGAGAGCTAAAACCAGAAGAGTAGTCAGAGTGCAAGACCTTCGATATACAGAACTGAAAATGCAGTGTAGGCAAGAATACACAGTGTAAAAGAACAGTTTAAGAGCAAAGAAGATGCCTACTGCCAAATCCAGAGGCTGCTGTAGTGGTGGTTGCGGGGGTGCCGAAGCTAAAAGCGGACTGTGCAGTGGTCTTCGCGCCAAACGAACCAAATGAAAACCCAGTTGTGCCTGCAGATGAGAAAGAGCATTTGCTGACAAGACCTTGACCAATTTAAAACAAAATACAAAAACATGACTTAGCTCAGGGGTCTCAAACCGATTCCGCAAAGGGCCACAGTGGGTCCTGGTCTTTGTCAACCGATCCAGTGTCCACAGTTTAACCGATGAGGGGTCTTCTAAAATAAGTAGCCCCTGGCTGCAATCAACTGATTACACTTGCAAAAGGCATCCGCTTGTCTGGTTTGAATGAAAACCTGCGGCCCTTTGAGGACCGGTTAGAGACCATTGCGTTAACTAGTCTGCATGTACATGATTTCTGTATTATCTTACATCAAAGTAACGCCGTTACAATTATTGAATTTTACAATTTCTCGTGTATAAGCCGGACCTTGAATCACAATTTGCACCTCTATATTTGTGCTTTTAACAGGGAGTACAATGTGTTACATTGTAATTCCTTGAGAGACATAGCCAGAATTTGAAACTAAAAGGAAAGGCAACATTTTTTGTCATTGAAATACTTTTTAATTGTAATAAGTATCAAAATACTTCTTAAAAACATTGTTATTGTGTTGCTAATAAATGAGAAGAATGAAAAGAATAATTATGACTAAAGCTGCATGCACTACACGAAACTCCTGCTGGTCAATGCAGCAGCACTAGAAGTTAGTGTTGTCGCCGTTGATGTGCCAACGCGAGGCTGCCATTGGTTGACGTAGGGGCACCAGAGTTCGTGTTGGCGCCAAATAAGATGTGCCAACGCGAGGCTGCCATTGGTTGACGTAGGGGCACCAGAGTTCGTGTTGGCGCCAAATAAGATGTGCCAACGCGAGGCTGCCATTGGTTGACGTAGGGGCACCTTAGTTCGTGTTGGCGCCAAATAAGATGTGCCAACGCGAGGCTGCCATTGGTTGACATAGGGGCACCAGAGTTCGTGTTGGCGCCAAATTAGATGTGCCAACGCGAAACTCCCATTGGTCAATATAGCGGAGCTGGTGGTATGAAACCCAATGATGGGCCAACTCTAAACTCTTATTGGTGCGCTCGCGATTCAGCAGGTTCTACATTTTAGTTTACAAATTAGCGGAGAGGCATATGGGCACATCAAAAGAGACGTGTGGCTCGCGAGCATAGGTTCCCAACCCCAGCTGTCATATGGTTCTCATGTAATCATGGAATTATGACCAAATAGCAACTTCATTTTGTACTCCACGCTAAAAATCAACTTAATTGTTTAAGTTTGTTTACTCATTCATTAGGCAAGAATAACAAACCGACTTGGATCCTGACGTAGTAATTATGCGCCGGCGCGGGCGACGACGTCATCACGGAGCGCCCACGTGTACATAAGATCGTTTTTTCCTCCCAATTATATATACGCTGTATAAACGAGTATGCATGCACAGTGTCCCGAGGTAGAGAAACTCTTGTTTATAAGGATGTGTGAGTAAGAAATGAGTAACACTCCAACGCGTTATGTAGATTTCGGCTTGTTTAACTCGATTCGCTGTGGTCTAAATAAAACCGCAACTTCAGATATACGGTGCACGACATGGAGAGAAAAGACAGAGTTGGTGATCAAGCAACCTTTGATTTAAAGAAATGTACATACTCGCTGCCGGATTTGACGCCACACCGCTGCCGAAATTGAACGCCATGTTGTCTCACTGTCAACCAATTCTTCTTCTCTTTCTTTTCGCTGCTATTCTCAGTCTCAACCAAATTGGGGCGTTATACCGCCCCTTTTAGACTTGAACTAGAATGGCTCATATAAACCCATTCAAACTAAAAATGAAAAATGCGTTCACTTTCCCTAATAATGCACGTCACTGGGAGGTCATTTGCAGAAAATAAGTATAAAGAATGACGTCGTATATTCGTCATATGATCATACATAATCCAATTTACTCTCGCTTTAAATCCACAGGGACAACATTGTCAATGCTTGTAGGCCGTTTTGCATCATGATAAATTAACATTACAGGTTTTATTATTCATTTTGAACAATATGCTTGTGCTTTATGGCATTAAGATCAACACACCATTAGATGCAAGAAGCCATTGTAAACATGCCCTCTAGAGACAATATTGAATTTAAAATTAATCCATGGAGAATATGGCCCGTTCTGACTTGTCACGCATACTTGTTTGTTGCTCAGAGAGACAACTGCAAAGTCAGCATGTACAAAAACAAACACATCAGATGCAACTAACTCTACAGCGAGCAAGTACGATGGACCCATCGCTCGTGTGGGTTAAAGATGCTGCAGAAAATCCATATTTTCTATGTCAGATCTCATCACAAACACCTTAAAGACACCAACAAACAATGAATTTGCCATATCATTTTATTAACACATGTTGAAAGATCTGACAAAATGCTGGACGTATAATTACAAAAAAAAGTCATGCAAAAGATGTGCCTGAGGTTCTTCTCTATTGCATAGGCTTATATATGACATATTTTTGGCCTTTTTATGCCAATACAGGCTTAAAAGATCATTTTTTCCAGAAGTGTTTTCATGTATTAATATGAATTATTGTAATTTCTAGGGCTTCTAGCCTTTAAAATTCTGAAAGATTTCAGCAGCGTCCAACCAGGACCGGAAGCAGGCCAGGCCTCGGTCTCTGATCTGCTTGCGACCTTTGTCTGTGATCACTTGACCGTTCTCCTTCACGATCACCAGCCGGGGCACGGCTGTGATGTTGTAGCGCTTCTTCAACTCGCTGAGGGGAAAATAAGACAGTAATAATATTATCTTATTATCTCAGCTTCTTTTGAGATTGCATTTAAACTGGAAAACCAAAGCTAAGCATTCAGTGATGCTGTCAAAAGTGAATAATTGCAAAACATTTATTAATTTGTTCATTGTCTGAACTGAGGGTCAACAGGGGGTGCTGGAGCCTATCCCAGCTTTACTATGGGCACCACATGGGGGACACCCTGAATTGGTGGCTAGCCAATCGCAGGGCACAAGGATACAAATAACCATTCACGTTCACAATCATACCTAGGGGCAACAATTGCAAAACAGAAAATGGTGGTCCGGCAACCAAGTGGTTGGTGAGTCAGCCTCACAGTTCTGAGGTCTAGGGTTCGATCCCAAGTCGGTACTCACTGTGGCAAGTTTACATGCTAATTTGATACTCTAAATTGCCCCTAGGTATGAGTATGAGCGTGAATAGTTGTTTGTCTACTTATGCCCTGTGATTGGCTGGACACCGATTCAGGGTGTGTCCCCCACCTTTGGCCTGAAGTCAGCTGGGAAAGGCTCCAGCACCCCCCATGCAGCTCAGAAAATGAATAACAAAGAAGCAAGTTTAGGAATATTTAAGAATCTAGAATAACTAGAGAAAAGTGAATTCTTAATACCACCTTCGTTTGGACCGGGAGATATGATCAATAACATTTGGGCGTCAATCGTCGTCAATGGCAGCCAGTAAAACTAAAAAAGGAGTCAAAACTTTTGTCTTTGGAAGGGGCTATTAGTAATTTTGAGAAAACGATCACTATAATTTGGAAGGTACATTATGAGTAAAGGAAAGGAGCATAACAAGGATTACGAGGCTATCTTGGGTTCAGTGTAAGATTAGGCGAGAGAAGGTGACCCCGTGAGCGTTTTTTTTAGGAAACATTCAAGCAGAATAAAAGCACAATTTGGCACAATTCGTGTTTGTCGTGCGCCTGTTTGGGTACTGACAGTCTGTAGTCGTCCGTCCATGGCAGAGCCAGCCAGTCTCCATGCATGTCATGGAAGTATTCCACCATGTCTTCGGTGGATTTGTCAGACGACACAAAGACCACCTCAAACTGCGCAGGGGGGTCCCCCTCCTCGACCAGCTCAGCGTAGAAGTCGCCCAACACCGGCGTGAAGTCACGGCACGGGGGGCACCATCCCGCCGAGAAGTAGATGCCCACTACCTTGTTTTTCAGTGCCTCCTCGGGGTCCACGAAGTTGCCGTCTTTGTTGAGCAGAATGCGGCCAGCGAATACTTCCACCATGGCTTTTGCCTTTCCTTTTTAGCCACTTACAAACGTAGTTCGCAGTGAAAAAAACAGTTTCGCCGTCATGTTTATCTCTTCATTCGGCTAAACCTTCCTTAATCGCCTTTACACCAATGGGAGTTCGCCGATGGGTGGACGTCAGTGGAGCCACGTGTTTTTGTTTTAGATCGCGAATGCACAAGGCTAGATGTCTTCAGATGAACGCAAAACTAATGGACAACCATTTTGGCACAGAAGACTACTATTACTACTAGCTATTTACAATTTCATTTAACTTCTCAAATATTACTGTGTTTATCTGCTGTATGATATATTCAATCATTCATTAATTTTCTGAACCACTTTATGCTCACTAGGATCACAGGGTGTGCTGGAACCTATCCGAATTGACTTCGTGCACAAGGCTTGAATTGGTGGCCAGCCAATCGCAGGGCATGAGAAGATGGACAACCATTCACGATCCCACACATACCTAGGTTTTTGGAATGTGGGGAGAAACAAGAGTACCCGGAGAAATCCCACATAAGCCCGGGGAGAAAATGCAAAATCCACTCAGGTGGACCCACCTGGATTTGAACCCAGTAGCCCAGAACTGTGAGGCAAACAACCAATGATTTCTAAAAGAAAATCTTGAAAATGATCAGGGTTGCCTAAACTTTTTCTTATGGCAGTAACTTTGAATTTAGACTACAGGATGTACTTTCCATGAATCCTCAGCAGTGTCAAAAGATCTGAATAATGAATTTACTACAAATAAGAAAAGGGAAAATTAAAAATGGAAAATTAATTAAATGAAATGTCAGACCTTCAAATGTAATCACCAAAACAACAAATCAGCTCTAACGTTCATCAACTCAGGAAAATTATCATTGTAATTAATCTTAGAATGTTTTAATGCTTTTTTTCCATGCCTGTTTGGTATGGAGCATGATAATACTGCCCAGAGGAGTTGTTTGTTTGTTTTGTTTGTTTTTGCACTACAAGCGCCTGAGGATTGCCCTCAGATAGCGCTAGAGCTGCCACTGGAACGCGGATTATTTCATCCGGGGGGTAGTCGGAGGTGAGGGGCAGTCAAATGTCTCCGGCTGGATGAAAAACGTAGGGTGCCACGGTCCTTGTTGGCAGCTCTGAGTGGTATTTGTTGGAATTCGCAGGCCGCAGCGAGCGGCCTCTCAGGAGACACCACGTGAAGGTTTCCAACTTTGTCTCCCAGAGGAGTTGTGCCAATTCTTCTATTATCTCTCATCTTTCTTTTTATTATAATCAGTTTTAAAATTAGAAACATATCATAGCTTCCACAAATTGACATAAACTAGAAGAACTCACTTTTAAGTCTTTCACTTATTGCAGTTTAGAGGGGAACTACAATATTTTACTTCTCAAATACCTGGCACATCAAGTCTCTTTTCAGGATTTATATACTTTACATGGGAATATTTTCCTTGTTAAAAAAACTATGATTTCATAAATCTCAAAATGGTAAAAAGAGGTAAAGTATCAGCATTTTTTCACAAATAACTATACAGCTTTCAGAACTAAATCGCTTATGTTCCCTAGTAGCCAATGGAGATGGAAAGGGCCAAGCCTTCCCCCACTTCCTTCCTTCCGTAGCCGTCATTTGCGTCCCGCTTGAAAGTCTAGTGCCGAGCAGGAAGACTGACGGGTCATTTTCAACAGAAACGGCTCACTCTTACCAAGAAGCATTTGAACAATATGACTTCCAACTCTAGTTTATCCAGCATGCGGCGTCTGGTGGAGCAGCTGAGGCTTGAGGCCAGTGTGGAGAGGATCAAGGTAAGGGAAGAGAACCAACATCTTGAAAATACACACTAAGTAAGAAAAAGTAAAGGAAAACTGATTACTGAACAAGGCAAAATTATCACTTTTTTCTTTGATAACTTGACACATTGTAAATCAGAGGTATCAAAACGACAGGCCAACTGCGGCCCCCTGTCCAGTTTTAATTGGCTCCCGGAAAATTATGAAAATATATTTAACATCGCCTGCACAAGAAGCTAAACTAAAGCCTACATTCTGTCACACGTCTTAGTTTTGACACTAGATGGAGCTAGACAATTTAACGGAGCCTCTTCATTAGCAATCCCTGCAACATGTTGAAATCATTTTAGAAAACTAGATGTTCAGTATTTTGGTTTATATAACAACAGATACGGTAATATAAACAAAATTATAGTATATTATTTCCAATGGTGATGTTTAGCGTGTCAACTTTCCAGCTCTGAGGTGCTGGGTTCAAATCCAGGTTGGTCCACCTGTGTGGAGTTTGCATGTTCTCTCCGGGCCTGTGTGGGTTTCCTCTGGGTACTACGTTTTCCTCCCACATTCCAAAATCATGCATGGTAGTAGACTGATTGGACTTTACATTGCCATTTAAATAAAAGCACCTAAATGGATTTTTGTCATAGTTAAATGGCTAGAATTCACATTTAAATTTTAGCCGCTCTAATTATATGTGATATTATATTTACATACCAGGTTTCGGAGGCAGCTGCTGAGCTTCAACAGTTCTGTCTACAGAATGCAGGTAGGGACGCTCTACTGGTGGGCGTTCCTACAGGAAGTAACCCCTTCCGGGAACCACGATCCTGCACAATTGTCTGACGTGCTGCTGTAATATGGGAACAGCGTGCACTGTTGTGTACTGTACCTGAACAGTTTTTTTTTAACTGAATGACATGTCTCCTCTGAATCTTTCCCTTAGCATGCATTGATATTTTACTGTAAGGATTGAAAAAAAAAACGTTGTGCAGAATGTACTAGTTGCTAGGCTGTATTAATGAGACTAATTGTAATTACCCTGAAAGCCTTTACATTTTTTACGCAGAAAAGTCACACTTTGGAGATACATGTTTTTCATTTGACTCCATGAATATTTCATTGGGGATCTTCTGGATTGTGCCCATCAAGGAATAAATATTACGGATAACAGCTCGATAACTGCATTCATAATTGTGGCAATGGTTTGCATTCATTCATTCCTTCATTTATTTCCTGTAATGCCTGTTCTCATATGGGTTGCGGGGGTGCTGGAGCTAATACAAGCAAACTATGTGCAGCAAGCGGTGGACACCCCGAACTTGTTGCTAGCCAAATGCTGGGCCCAAGTAGAAGGACATCCATTCACACTCATATTCATACAATTTAGAGCAAGGGTGTGAGATTTTTTTTAATAAATTGATTAAAAGAACTAAATTGAAAGCCCAGAATATTCAGTTCTTAAAGATCTAAAACAATGTTTATTTTAGCTTTTTTTTTGTATATTTTTAGATTTTAGAAAATGATTTTTGAACTAAAAACACAGAAAATGGATTAAAAAATTACAATTATTGATTTAAAAGGGGAAAATCAGGACATCTAATATACTTATATACTCTTCATATAATTAGATCCTAAAACAGACAGTCTGCACTCATGATTTACTTCCCTGGGCCACACAAAATGATGCGGCGGGCCAGATTTGGCTCCCGGGCCGCCACTTTGACACGTAATCTAGAGTGTTCAACCAGTTTGGGGTTGGGCAGAGATCCTGAAGAAAACCCATGAAGGCCTTGGAAGGACACTCAAACTCCACACAAGAATGTCCGAACATGGGATTGAACACTGGATCTCAAAACAGTGGCAGGTACGTACAAACCACTTTTTCCACCAGGCTATTATTATTTGCATAAATATTTAAAACACACACACACACACACACACACACACACACACACACACACACACACACACACACACACACACACACACACACACACACACACACACACACACACACACACACACACACACACACACACACACACACACACACACACACACACACACACACACACACACACACACACACACACACACACACACACACACACACACAACAACTCCCTGAATCTAATAGAAACTTAAAAGAAGGGATGTCCCCAAGCTATCAAGTGTTAGGCAATTGGGTTGGATCACGTCCTTTTTAGACATATTTACTGAAACCCCACATACTTCCACTCCATACCGAGTGGAAGGTTTGGGAGCGATGGAACAATGAGTTAATAATTTACATGTATTTTCTCTTTAAGAAATGAAAGTGGAAGAATAATGGCTTATATTGATCAGCAGCAAATGCCTTTTACCCTTCACAGTTGGATAGGACAGTTATGAAAGATCTGTGTCGATTCTGCTAAGCAATAAGCACCAAATCGTAGCAGGAAACCAAGGAAATACCCGCTTTTTGTTCAATAGCAACATTAAAATTGACACAAGGATTCAGGCAAGTCCAGCTTAACTACGTCAAACTGCCATAACAAATCGTGAAAAGCAAAAACTTGCAGTACAACTGCATGATTGCCTTCATTAAAAAAAGTTTTATGAGCCCTGCTCAGGTATCAATGAAACTCTGACAAGTTTGTTTGTTTTCACAACGTTGCCTGGATGCAGGCTATTGAAGCGCAGTCAAAATATCACGGTATCGCCGCTTCCTGACGCTCGGGCTAAATAAAACAGTACGAGAGGAAATATGTTCTTCCTGTAAAGGGCTACAAAGAATTTCAAAACAGTAAACTTAAAAAAATTACAGTTTTTTTGTCTCTGAAGGCCGTTTTAACAACAAAAATCAATGGTCCAACTTGAAAACTTTACACTTGTTAAAAAGAGGATTGATTTTAAAATGTTTTAAAGCATTAACTCATTGGTTGCTATTGACTATTGACTGCAAGAAATTCATTTAATTATAAATATTTCACAAATTAATGAATTATTTCATGGACACATCTTGCAGTACTTTATGAATGTATTTTTTAATGAATGAAATCATGAAATAATGAACTAAATCGAGCCCACACCTGCACACCCCAAAGTCAGGCATGTGAACCTCTAAACCACAAGGCGGCCTTAACTATTTCATGATTTAATGAATTAATTTCCTGGACAGATGTTATCCATGGGCCTGCATGGGTTTCTTCTGGGTACTCCGGTTTCCTCCCACATTATAAAAACATGGATGGGAGGCTGATTGGACACACTAAATAGCCCCTAGGTATTGGTGTGAGTGTCCATGAATGTCTGTCTCCTTGTGCCCTGCTCATGAGCCTAACCCAGACAACCGTGGCAGGAGATGCAAAAAAACCTTAATTGGTTGGCAGCCAATCGCAGGGTACAATGAAAAAACAACACTCATAATCATACTGCCACCATGTGGGAATCGAACCCGGACTGCCCGCTTCAAAGTCAGGCGGAAGAGCCACTTTACCATCTGGTGGCACTTCAAGAATTCATGAATTGATTAAATCATGCAATAATTAAATACATCATGGAATCATTAGTAATTAAAATGTTCTGATAACATGTTTATTTCAAGTTTTTTATAAATTACTGACACATTTAATTTCACTTACGTAATTATTTAAAGGTATATTTATTTATTTTGGTCCTCCATATTTGGGCGGCTTCTAAATATCCATCAAAAAATAAGTCCACCTGCCACTCTATTCTCAAAAATCAAGCTTTCCTTTCCATGAATGCATTCTGTTTTTAAGGTGTGGTGTGTGAAATAGAGTGGGAGTGTCCGGTTTCAGTTGCCGCCCCTTTTTCTGGCTCGAATCACACACAGCTTGAGTGCAACACACACTCAAGCAAGTGAACACCGGCCTGCTTGTCTTCCAAGGCCACGTTTTACCTCAATGAGGACCATCGCAAGCCACAGGGCAACATTTTGTCCTTCCTCGGAATTTGTAAGGCGTGGGTCGAGGTTTCATGCAACCCGTGACCAATTTGGCTCAAGGAAGGACGCCATGGCCAATTTGTATGGACGCTATCTTGGATTACTAACAGGTACATGCTAATGTACTTACATTCCAGCAATGAATTCCATTCTTTGGTAATGTATTCACTTGGATAGTCAATACACATACAAACACATGCGAGTACACATTCATAGATTAATGTCCAAACTATTCCAGAGGGCTTACTGTTAGGGGACTGATTGTTATTCATGACTCAGCTGGATAACAGAATACAACAGGTGCAATGTCATAAATGGTGAAATGAGACTGTGCGTATGTGTTCTACCTGCAGTATTGGCGTTGGGCCAAGGATCCCTGGCCAGTTGGAACACCACCCATGAGACCGTCAATAAGACTGAATCCCTATGCAGTTACCGTGGCAACGGAGACAATTGCTCAGGTAGATTAGCTGGGGATGTGAAATAATGAATAGGATACGGTTTGTATATGAGTATGTATCTCACACAAGGGAGTACATCCCTCTCCTTTCTGTATATTTTAAAATTATACACTGAAAAAATGACACTGATACGATCTAAAGTAGTAACTGTCAAACGTGGATAAGAACAGAAATGTAATCCTTCAAAATAACTCAAAACATAGCATTGAATATGTGAAATGAGGCCAACAAAAGTGAGTAAATGAAATGAGAATCTTAGAATTGGGTCCACAATATCAATATTTTGTCTAGCCACCATTAGTTTCATGCACCGCCTTAACCCTCTTAAACATAGAGTTCACCCGAGCTTCACAAGATGCCGCTGGAAACCCCATGATGACATCACATGATGTTAGAGACCTTGCCCTTTCATTTGAGGATTCCCCACAGATGCTCAATAGGGTTTACATCTGGGGACAGGCTTTACCAGTCCATCATCTTTACCCTTAACTTCTTTAGAAAAGCAATGGTTATCTTGGAGGCGCGTTTGGGGTTGTTATCATGTTAGAGTATTGCTTCAGAGCTCAGTTTACGGCGCGAGGGGATCATGCTCTGCTTTAGTATGCCACAGTACATGTTGGCATTCATTGTTCCATCGATGAACTGTAGTTCTCATGATAGACTGTAGGCAAGACTCACTTGACTTTGTGTTTTTCACACATGCTTGACAACATCAGAACCAAATAGGTTTATTTTGGTTTCATCAGATCCCAGAACATGATTTCAATGATCTATATACCTAGTCTGCTTTCCTTCAGAAACCCTTTTGACCTTGTGCATGGTTTTTGCAAAATGCTTTTTCCTTGTACAACAACCAGGTAGACCAATTGAATGTAGCCTGAGGCGTATGGTCTTAGCACTGACAGATTGACCCCCACCCCTTCAACCCCTGCAGCAATGCCTGCAGCACTCATATTATTAATTTTTTTTGTGGCTCCAGACATTTTTTTTGTTCTTTTTTTGTCCAGTGTGACTCTTTCAACATTTTGGGTCTGCTGACCCTTGGCCTAGGCCATCTTTATGTAGAATAATTTGAATTTGCCCTACATCCTGACTCCTGATTGGTTGAAACTAGAGAAAGATTTGGAAAAATGAAATGTATTTATCATATGCGTACCCTGCGAACATGTTTTATGTACATGGAATTTTACATTACGCTAAATGGTAACCTCAGTCTCGGTCTGCAGAAAGTCCTCCCACCTTGTGGACTTCCTGTGTGTGGCTCCAGTTTTTTAACTAGGTTTACAATGTCTTGTGTGTCTTGTCTATGTCTTGCTACTGCAACCAAGAAATTTCCCGAATACGGGATGCAATAAAGTTCTAATCTAATGAAATTTGGGCATGATTCTCACGTCATATAGCATAACCAAACAATACAAAATTTGGAAAGGTGGATTCGTAAAGCCCATTGTGATTTAAAATGTCAATTAACCCAACTGATTCCTAACAAAGACCAAATTAAAATGTGAGACAAATTCATGCTTAAAACTACCAACTTGAATAATAACGGCTAGGTTATCTTTTTCATTGACAGCCACGAATGTCCGAGCTTTTTAACCTAGCAGTTCAAATAGACTACCTGTCGATCACCGCCAATGGCTGTGAAGGAGTTAAGTTTTCAAACGTGTGTCTCATTGATGTAAGCGTGTTGGTTTACAAGCCACCTTCCAAAGTTAATCTTATGGAAAAGTGTCATAAAGATAGCAACCTAACAGAAGAAATGGCATATGTCCACATTCCGACCTGTGGACAAGTTTAAATAAACAAACGACATGTGTGTGTGCTTACTCATTCTTTAACAACTGCATACTTTTCAGTGGACTAATTCACCCCCACCTCCGGATCAGATTGCAATCTATTTATAACAGAAGTTGAGCTTTCATGTAAAAGTGCCCAGATGACCAACCATTTGGTAGAGGCAGAGGTGACAAACGTACTCACACTCTCTAACTAATTTGAAATGGCTCATTCCCGAAATAGACGACACTTTACGTCCTAGTGTAGAGAGTCCAAAATATTCTTACACTTGTGAAACAAACTTTGCAGAACCAAGCCAAAATTTCCAGCAACAGCAAGAAGTAATGGAAAATCACAGCCAAGCTGGTTCTATTCATGTGTAGCAGTTGAAATAGATTCGATTTATATAAATGTCAATGGCAATTGTTGCAGGCTGCATTTTACACACCTCTGTGACTATTAGACAACCAATCGAATTCTCTTCTTTTCGCTGATTCTTTTGCCAATTAATTCATTAAAATGAAGCACTGGATTTTTTTCTATTCTCACATCAATATTGATTTGTTTAGTTCTCACTGCTTCCTCTGCTTTCATTGAATCAATCAATGAAACATATCAAACAAAATAATCTCAATTATTTTCATTTTTGTCCCACCAAATGAAAAACGGTATTTTTTTCACTAAAATTCTACCCTCGAACGAACTCTGACAGCGAGCGTGCCACTGCTATCCACCAAGTCGATGCACAAAGATACTTTATGTTCTACTCCAGCAAAAAGTACATTTCTTATATCACAAGCTCCCAGGTAGTGCTTTGCGCCCCCCTAGGGGGGCCCAGCCCACTATTTGAAAAGTACTGGCTTGACTTAACAAATAATATTTGCTCATTTTCAGTACCTACCCTGGACACTGGACAGTGGAATGGACACTTTACCAAATGTCCACAAGAGCTCCACCACTACTGCGTCCATGGGCAGTGTCGCTTCGTTCAAGATCAAAAAACGCCGTCGTGCAGGTGAGTGATAGGAAACATGCCATGGCCTCTTTTTATATCACTCTGTGACAGTATAGACATAAACTATCTCTTTCACTTGGTCTATATATTTTATATAGTGTATATACTATTTACTAGTGTATATATAGTGTATATACTTTTTCATTTTCATTTTTTTCATATACAGTCATACTTCTACTTACGAATGACTCCAGGTACGAAATTTTCAGGTGACAAAAGCTTTTTATATGCAAATGAGTGCCTCGATATTAAAAAAATATCCAAGTTACAAAATCCCACCGAAAGTAAATGTATTTCCTTATTCGTTTTTTCATTTTGAAAAGTATCGCAGATGCATTGATTCTCACTTTAGAACCTCGATACACTCTACTGGGCTCTCATTGGCTGTCACACAACAACCACTATCCATGTTTCAAGATTCTCTCCTATGCACTCTTGACCGCCGTTCGTCATCACAGAGTTCTGGCAGTGTTTTTGTTGTTGATTTTTGTTGCTTCCGTTTTTATCGTCATGCCTCCCAAGAAAATTGCCAGTGCGAATGAAAATAAGTGGTCCGTGAGGAGGACAATGACGAGTTTTTCGAGGGGCATAAAAACAAACTCTCTAGGGATAATGGAATATTCGGAAATACAGGACGATGACGAGGAAGCAATGAGCATACCAGCAGCAAAAATCAAAGAAATGCTGGAGAAACTTTACGAACTCTCTGCGTTTGTACAAAAAAAACGCATCCAGAAAAACTGTTCACGAGTCGTGCTGTCGCCCACTTTGACGACATTTGTCTGTTGTATTATAGAACCATTTTTAAAAGTCGTCAAAGGGGAACATCTTTGGATAGTTTTTCATTTTTTTTCCCCAAAAACGTTCATCAACCAGCACTGCAGAAGGGCAAGTTAAATCCAAAACAGGTAAGAACCAATAGCGACTAATAAAATGGGCAGAAAATTGAAATTCCAAAGAAATCATAAAACTTTAATGTTTGTTGTTGATTCATGTTGTTAATGTTGTTGTTTGAATTCCTTATGAGATGTGTGTTAGTTTCCTCTTGTATCCCTTCATTTCAATTTTGTATGCTTGTTATTCATTTTGAGACATTAATAAATCATTTTCTTATGCTGTTCTCTCATTTTTCTGCGTTTCTCACATCTTTCATACAAAATTGGGACACTGATCAATTTCAATGTGTTTAGTTGGTAGTTGTGTGAGGACTGTGGAACTCAATATACACACTTTTAATTGTATTTGAACAAATAACTGAATTGAAACATGTCTATCCATTAGATAATGTAATGTACTATATTTTTTTAAGAGTCAGGATCTCTGGGTTACATGAGTCTCTGGATTTTTGTAACTATCTCGATAGTACCATTACCCATTGTGTACACATGCTTATCACTGGGTGTCGATTGAAGTTTTGTATGAGATGTTGTTCCTAGTAATAAACCAAAGGGTTTTGCTCTCCTCAGGTGTGAGCACGGTTTCATCGGTTCCAGATGCGAGTACGTGGACCTGGACTGGCTGAGAGGAGAAAGACGGCAGATGATCATCATCTGTGTCATCGCCGTTTTGGTGGTCCTAATTCTTCTCATCGTATTCCTTTTCATCTGTTTGCAGTGAGTCACCGATAGGTCATTTTCTTTCATCTCTTATTGGGCAGATGTCTAATTAGCAGTTTCGGTTGATATCGTTCATAAGCAATCCCTTTGGGAAATCGAAACTGCCCCCTCTACATCATTCTTGGATTTTACACTGCTTTAGATTTGTTTGATTACCCTTTGCTGGTTAGCTTGGTAGCACCATTGCATATTCACATGAGCAAAATACTTCAAGTGACTTTGAATAGCTATTTGCACATAACTGTTCAGGTGGCTGTTCTTAATTCTCAAAACCTTTTAAGCATCTAGAAAAAGATCAGGATTTTCAGTGTACACATATTTTACTTTTCTCTACATATATTTTTGAAGAACAATTGCCCTTAACTTGAGAGACAGGTTCCACTTCATACAGTTGCTGAGGTTTAGGAACTAGGTTTAGCCTTACTGTTTGAAACTTAATGTTAGGTGTTAGGGACAAGAATTACCCTGAAGATTTATGTTTGTGGGTTAGAGAGTCTAATTTTACAGATAAAGTGTCAGTAAAAAGAGAAAGTCCACCAAAGACTGGTTTAGTGTTAAATTGAAGGTTTGGGTTCTCACACCAACCAAATTTACCTAACATTAGTGTGCGGTTAGTCATTTTTTGGCTTTTGTCTTTGATATGAAACATTAGAATGTGGTGTCATTCTTGAAATTCGCAGGTTCAGAGTTTGCCGAAAGAAGACACAGCGGAGGGAGGAGCCAATGAATGGGACAGAGAAACTGCATATGATGGATACCATGGCACATCATGTCACGCCAGAATCAGGAGAGCCTCTACATAACAATGACGTATGAAGAGAGCTTTTAAGCATGTCCAACTATCTTGGAAAAGTTGGGATGTTGTCCTGTTGGATGTACGGCAGTAGAGGTTCATCCCTCTGGATTGGGCAGTCCATTCACACAGGGACTTTTTTGTACGAGATGGAGGATATCCAACAAGAACCTCAAGGAAGCATTGGTTGGACCTTGTGCGAGAGAATTAAGAAGATACCTTGTGGATTTATGATCGAGACAAACCGGAGATTATCGTTGGTGGAATATATCGTACTTGTTGAAGAGCTACGGCCTGTTGGAAATTATCAACTGTGGACTCAAATATGGATTTTCTTACTATAAATAAAATTATTTATGTGGTCCTCAGATTTTCCTTTAGAAATGTTATATTATTGTAGCCCATAGTTCATAATTGGAAAACAAAGTAATTTTATAATCTAGATTTTACTTGTATTTTTTTTCATATACAAAATAGCAGCATGCGTGTGATTCATATCAATATATAATATATATCAGAGACAAAACACATATTGGTTCATTACCACCACCAGTGGTATCCTGTGACCATTGACCTAAATCTAAGTGACCTGTGTGTCTCCACCGTGTTGTGGAATGCTGAGTGCCTATAAAAGGGGTGTGTCTGTTTCAGCGCCGATAAAACAGATACAAAGCCCAGTATTACTTTACATATACACACTCAGACACAGTCAAGTGTTAATCATAAAAAGAAACTCTTTGAAATGAAAGCGCTGAAGAGATTAATACAAAGTTGTCTCACTGCGGTGCCCAAGGAAGTGCTCAGCTGTTGTGTGCAACAGCTGCCATCTGAGTCTGTTTAACAGTGAACTGCTGTTTGTGGAAAGGGGCAAGCCAGCAGATGAGTGGTTAAAGGGCCGGCCTAACAGTTCTGGGGTCCAGTGTTCAAATGCAAGTCGATCCACCTGTGTGGCGTTTGCACGGGTTTCTTCCAGGTACTCAGGTATCCTCCGACATTCAAAAGACATGCTTGGCAGGCTTTTTCGACACTCTAAATTGCCATTGAATGAAGAAAATGAATGCATTTCTCTGGAAAATATATATAATTAATTCATTCGTTTTCTAAACAGCCTATCCTTATAAGGGTAGGGAGGGGTGTTGGAGCGTATCCCAGCAAACCACAGGCATCTGACGGTTCAGAAAAATAATGAATGAAGAAAAAAAAAGATTTTCTGTGGAAAACCTATAATTCATTCATTCATTTTCTGAACCGCTTATCCTCACGAGGGTCGCGGGGGTGCTGTAGCATATCCCAGCTAAGTACGGGCGCCAGGCAGGGGACACCCTGAATTAGTGCCCTGGCAATCGCATGGCACAAGGAGACTGACAATGATTCACCCTCAGCCTCCCTTGCATGTTTGTAGGATGTGGGAAGAAACCGGGGTATCAAGAGAAACCCCATGCAAGCCCGGGTAGCTTTTTGGCCATTTTCAGGTTACATCCTGTTGGTGTTGGGGCATTTTAAGGTTCCTTCTTAACTGTTTGGCTGCCATTTATAATGCAGTTTTGACTGCAAAAGGCAAAAGAACAAATGTATGACTGCAGATAAGAAATTGAGCAAAGTCCAATAGTGCAGGCACTCATTCATTGAACTCACAAATTTCGACTTTTACAGCAACCATGTTGAAAATAAATGTTAATTATGTATTTTTCTGATCTACAAAGACAGGCAAAACAACACTGTGGGCCGCTTTCAGACCGCAGGCCATATATTTGGGACCCAGAATACACTCATGAGAGAAGCAACGCTGAAATATAACCCCAGTGATTTCACGAAAATAGGGGGAAATTAATTTGTGGTGCCTTGAAATGTGACTGAATTGACTCGTGTAGTATATATAAACTGTTATACAGATGATTTTTTTCACCCGGTTGACTTTGAGTACAGGCTTGTGATCATTCCCAAGCACCACAGAGTGGTGCTAAGTGAACTCACTTCATAAGAAGTATACGTAATTCCCAATTATGAATTCCTCCCAAAAGTCTCTTCAATCTATATATCAAACTCAATATTAAAGAAAGAGAACTGTTGTGTTTATTTTGTAACAACACAACAGTCTATTCTTTATTTTTGCTGGCTTAATGCGAATCAGACCCAACGTCATGGGGCTATAACCAGTCCCTAACGGTTCACTTATGGATGAGACAAGCTGGAGTCGAAGAGCGTTGGCAAAATGCAAAAAAATACAATAACACAAGAGTTTCTCTCTCGATTCTTGTCAGCTTGTTTACAACAGCACTCATCTGTCTGGAGAGTACAGCACTTTTCTGTCTGGAGAGTACAGTACTTTTCTGTCTGGAGAGTTCAGCACTTTTCTGTCTGGAGAGTGAAGTTAAACTTATGAATTTACAATTTACAAGACACCAAAAAATTTAGTTTGCCAAAGTTCCTATTTTTCTTCTCAACCATCGAGCCTATCCCAGCTGACCCGGTGGAGCGAGTGGTTAGCATCTCAGCCTGACAGCACTGGGATCCTGAGTTTGAATCCAGGTCATCTGTGTGGAGTTTGCACGTTCTCCTGGGCTTGCGTGGGTTTCCACCGGGTACTCTGGTTTCCTCCCACATTCCAAAAAACATGCACGGTAGGCTGATCGGACACTCTAAATTGCCCCTAGGTATGGTTATCCTTTGTCTCCTTGTGCCCTGCGATTGGCTGGCCACCGATTCAGGGTGTCCCCCGCCTGTGGCCCGGAGACAGCTGGGATAGGCTCCAGCACCCCCTGTGACCCTAATGAGTTTAAAGGGTTCAGAAAATGAGACGAGAAATGAAACAATTTGTTTTAAGTTTACATTCATCCACTAACGTAATGTAGTGAGACGGAAATCAATGCTCATCACCTTCTTCTCACCAGTGCACGCTTTTAAGTAGAGATGTTTCCATTGGTTCTCTTTTCATTACGTGACTTAAGTGATGTGACGGGGTCTATATTAACTCCCTGGGAGCCTGATTTCTGACTTTAGCTGCGAGGAGATCAATCACAACAACAGGACTAGCCCAAGTTGTTTTTGTTTTTGTTGTTTGGGGGGGATCTCTCCGTCGACGTGTTGGGCGCCCCCATGTCCGGGGAGTTGTCAGAGGAGGGGTCGGCGTGGAGTGCCAACGACACCACGGCCAACCGCTCCACGTGCGCCCCGCACCTGCACCTGCGCACGGGCGACTGCGCGTCCGAGCCGGGCTTGGACGGCGCCGCGGCTGTGCGCATCGTCATCTCGGCCGTCTACTCGCTAGTGTGCGTGCTGGGCCTGGCGGGCAACTTGCTGGTGCTCTACTTGATGAAGAGCAAACGCGCTTGGAATAAGTCATCCATCAACCTGTTCGTCACGGGCTTGGCTCTGACCGACTTCCAATTCGTGCTGACGCTGCCCTTCTGGGCGGTGGAGAACGCGCTGGACTTTACGTGGCTCTTCGGACGCGCAATGTGCAAAGCCGTGTCCTTCGTGACGGCTATGAACATGTACGCCAGCGTTTTCTTCCTCACCGCCATGAGCGTGGCGCGCTACGGGTCCCTGGCGTCGGCGCTCCACGGTCGGCGTCGACGCCGCCTTCCGCTGGACCGGCTTCGGCTCCGAGTCCAGCTTCGGCGCTGCGGGACGGCCCCCTTGGTCGCCGCCTCCATCTGGGTGGTGGCGGCGTGCGCCGCCTTGCCGCACGCAGTCTTCTCCACCACCGTGCGCGTTTCGGGCGAGGAGGACTTGTGCTTGGTGAAATTCCCCGACAGCGAGGGCACCAGCGCGCAATTATGGCTGGGGCTCTACCACTCGCAGAAGGTCCTCCTGGGCTTCGTGGCGCCCCTTGGCATCATCTCGGCTTGCTATTTACTGCTTTTACGTTTCGTGGCAGCCAACAACGACGCTGCCGCCAACTCGTCGAGCGCCAAGCGGCGCGCCAAGCTGACCAAGTCGGTCACCATCGTGGTGCTCTCCTTCTTCTTGTGCTGGCTGCCCAATCAGGCGCTGACGGTCTGGGGCATCCTCATCAAGCTCAACGTAGTGCATTTCACCTACGAGTACTACACCACGCAGGTGTACGTATTCCCCGTGTCCGTGTGCTTGGCGCACTCCAACAGCTGCCTCAACCCAGTTCTCTACTGCCTGATGCGCCGCGAATTCCGCAAGGCGCTCAAAAAACTCTTTCGGAGAATCGCCTCGCCCGCACTCACCACTCTCATCAGACCCCTCACCGGGACCACCAAGCCCGAGGCAGACGAACGGGGAAACGGTCAGCATGCAGCGGCGGCAGTGATGGTTCCCCCGGGAGGACCACCAAGGGAGGCCGAGGGGGTGCACTTCTATCCTCCGGGGGCGGTCATGTAAAGTAGGAGACCATACACGCGCCCGGCTTCTGTTAAATATCTTTTGCTTAAAAAAAAAAAAGAGTTTCATCAGTGGTCCCCAACCACCGGTCGGTGTACCGGTATAGGTCACTGTCACAGTAGCAATAGGGTGAGAATACAGACACAGAAAAAGACATTTTAGACATAAATAAATAGGTAATAAATAAGTTAATAAATAAATAAGCGTGTTGCTGATATATACATAAATGCACATATATACAAACATTATGTATGTACATATACATACATACACATAGATGCACATCTGCATATGGCTGTCTTAAATAATTAATTAACCCTAATAACAATAATAGTAATAATAATGAAATACGATTATTAATAATAATGATGATAATAATAAATAATATTTGATTTTATGCTTGGGACTCTTCTTTTTGGCCCTCGTCGTAATTTGGTGCCATAATAACGATAGACATCAAATTATTTTAAACCTTGAGGACTCACTGTAAGTACTCATGATTCAGTTCCATTGACGGCGCTTAATGTTTTTCATTTCAATATTGACTAAGAGATTTGGCAGTGATTCACAAATAGATTTGAAGTACAGTACCGTCGATGACGGCCAATGAATAGAAATAGGTCTCTATAAAGGTTTAAGATCTTAAAACAAGAATTTATGCATGATTGGAGAGTGAGGGCTTTCTTCTACTGTCCAATTTGTAGCCTACAGGCAACATAGGCATCAATAAGTTCATGTGCCTCGCACACATGACCTCTTGTGGCAATAAATCAGTAAAACCGGTTCTTATGATCGATAGATATTGGCCCATGCTACAACATTAGTAACTTTCAAGACAATTGGTTCACAAACGACTTTGGAGTAGGACTAAAAAAACACCATAAGAACTAGCAAATAATTAAATTAAAGTAAATGCTTTGAAGTTAGGTTTGAACATGACATTTTGTGACCAAGCTCAGTGTCATGAGCATATATCATTTTTTTCTTGAGACTCAGCATTCATAATTCCTACATACTTTACTTTAGATGTGTGAAGATGTTAAAGAATACATAAATTGTGAATGAACAACTAAAAAAACTAAATTAACATATTTTTGTGATACCTTTGTGTTAGATTCCAATGACAACTTTGTTCCATTTCATTTGTTACCGCTGAGTTTGGAGAGTGTTCATTATGTATTTTTAAATGAAATAAATCAAGACTTGGCTCCTTTGTTTATCTGATTGCTTTTTAATTAACTTGCATGAGCACTCTTGAATTTGAAAGTAAAGCTTACGGCTAAGTAAGTAGATAAAAAGTAGGGACTGGGTGTGTTGTTGATTTGATGTCCAACCAATCGCAGGACACAAGGAGACTCACAACAATTCACACTCACCTAGGAGGAAACCGGAGTACCCGAAGAAAACCCAAGCAAGCCGGCCAGGGAACATGCAAACTCCACACAGAAAGGTTCAAACTTGGGATCGAACCCTCAATCTCAGAAATGTGAAGCCAAAATAATTTTCTACAATTCAAAAACTATATTCAGCATATTAAATTTCATACCCTTACAGTAAACCAACCCCAATAACGTAACACCTTCCTAAGCGATGAATAAAAAGGAGACACTTGAAAAGCAATGATAAAGCATATTTATTTATTAACACAATATAGTCTTTATTCAAATCTTACACATAGTGCTATGGTACTTTGCTCACGAAAACCATTACCTCGCCTCATGGCGGTACAACGATTATCGATACATGGATCAGGAAACCATTATATGATATTGGACATGTATGGGCAAAAAATTAGCAATTTCTCTGGCATGTCATTTCCGGCTGATTTCAAGTCACTTCTTGTTGAACATTTATATTTATTTCTTGGTGGACATTTATGCATCAGCTTTTGAATATTGTAGGTAATTTCAGGGTCACTTTCTGTTAATGTTGGGGCATTTACGGGCTACTTCCTGTTGATTTTGCTTCAAAGAAAAGGAAGTGGCCAACAAATGAGACAGGGAGTTACTAAA